>NW_024379324.1:0-35249 GCF_016835505.1 Polypterus senegalus
CCCCAAAAATATTGTCAAAACTCAAGGGGGGCCACATCCCCCGTGAATTTATATCACCGAAGATCATTTTATATACTGTATTATTTTTATTAAAGCCTGGGTATATGAGCGCTGGTAACACAATAAACTACAGATCCCATAATGCAGCGCTTCAGCTGCCTTGAACACTTACCGCTTACTAGAGTTATTGCGCACTGAGTTTGCCGCGCGCTTTGGTGACTTTGAAGAACAAAAAGTCCGTCTACTTGCAGCTCGAACCTTGTGCATGTTTGGTAGCAATATCTGTGTGAGAAGCTCTTCTCAGTGATAAAGACTAACAAAACAGCACACAGAGTCGCCTCACTGATGAGCACCTGCAATCCATCCTGAGAATCTCCACAACACAGAACCTCACACCAAACAGAAAGCGAACTTGTGGCCAAAAGATGCCAGGCGTCCAGCTCTAAAATGACATATGAGCAAGAGACAACTGAATGATTTGATTTGTTATTGCCGCGTAAGGGAGTCAACCATTTTAACAAAGCATATTGCACTGATCTGAAATAGCTGTGTGTATATATGTAGATATGTATGTATATGTATATATATGTATTTATGTGTATATATGTGTGTGTATGTATGTATATGTGTGTATATATGTAGATATATATGTATGTATATATGTGTATATGTATAGATATGTATATATATATTTGTTTATGTGTGTGTGTGTGTAAATATATATATATATATATATATATATATATATATGACAGACAACACTCATCACTCACAACAGTGACAAAACAATTACATTGACAATCGGTTGGTATTTTCAAAATGTTTCCTTTTCTTTTCATTGCTTCTTTAACACACTGCTTACTCTAACTGACGGGTATTTTACTAGTATATATATATAGCAAAATACCAGCTGATATGTAGTAAAGAAGAAAAGGAAACATTTTGAAAATACGTAATATATTGTCAATGTAATGTTTGTCACTATTATAGTGTCTGTGATATATATATATATATGCAAAAATCCAGCGCTTCACAGCGATGTCATGTTAAAGAAGTTATGAAAAAAGGAAACATTTTAAAAATAATGTAACATGATTGTCAAAGTAATTGTTTGTGTATTTGGCTGCAGCGTCAGAAGTTGTTTTGAGCTGCATCTGAAATGTACCAGACGTCTGACCGCCTCCTTTTACTGTTTTCTCACAGCTTGGATTGCTGCTGTCATATATATATACACACACACACACACACACATACATATATATAATATACATATATATACACATACATATCTTCATATCTACATATCTATATACATATCTACACACACAAATTATATGTATGTATGTATGTATGTATAATTGTATATGTGTATATGTGATCAATGATATGTGTTGTTAATGTCATATATATATATATATATAATCTAGATAGGGTGTGTGTGTGTATATATATATATATATATACACACATACATACTATATATACAATACATATACTTGTGTGTATGTTTGTATGTGTCATATATGTGTGTGTATAGCTTTGGTCACTGAGTGCAAGGGAAAAATAATGAAATATAGTCTATAAGTTATTAAACAGTAAAACATTAACGTTTTAAAAAGTACAGGTACATTGAGCACTACTGGAGTGGTTCGAGGTAAACTACATTTAAAGACTGTGTAACAAAACAGGTAAGTAACTAACAGCAGCTAAAATGTATATGGATCATCTCTGGTAGTAGATCCCTTTTGAAAGAGCTACGACGGCTGTGGTATAAGAAATTACATTTTCTATGTGAAGCGTTCAAATTTTGCCTCTGGTAATGTGCCTTACCGGCAATTAAAGAAAATTATTTTTGTGTCCTCTGCGTGTTAAGAGAAAGGCTTTGGTTTGGGATAAAAGGAAAAAAGGTGTAAAAGAAAGGAAAGTTGCCTTTTTCTTTTTATATAGTATAGAGAGATGTGTTGCTGACATTATGATGCCCTTTTGAGCAGTGCTGATGGGTCTTGTGTAGACTGGTGAGGCGTCCCGCCATTAATCGGCTGTGATGGCACTGTGAGTCCTCCACTCCTGTCGTGTTTTTCATAATCCGAGGTGAGGACCTCATAATCGATACTGCAAAGAAAGTGTGAATCGCCTTAATATTATTTGCGTGGTGTAGAAAAGGGGTCCCGTGTTTGCACTTGTCTGGGCTATAGCTCAGGGGCGGATGAAAAAAATTAAAGTGCTCACTTTGACTTAAGGCAAGCGCAGTCAGCGCGTCTCAAAGGCGGCACAGCTACTCTGGCGCTGGCTGCTCGACTTTGCTGGGCAGGAGACCCCTTTTGTACACCGCTTCATGATATCGAAAGTCTCAGCGCTCTTTGGAGGTAATTCATATATATATATACAGCAAAATACCAGCCCTGGCAGAAGTATGTGTTAAAGAAGTAATGAAAAGAAAGGAAACATTTTAATAATACGTAACATGATTGACATTGTCATGAGGTGTTGCTATCATATATTCCTGCCTAAATAAGTCACCTAACGCCGCTGTTACTTTTTACTGTTCATTTAATCATGGCTAGTGGCGGAAAAATTATAAAATGGAAGGAGGATGAAGCTACCAAAACAATTATTGATGGCGAATCGATTATTCATAAAGCTTGAATTGGTGATCTGTTTTTCTGTGTTAACCTCATATTTTTCATACTTCTCTCTCAACTAAGGTGGTGCGAGGGTAAAATGAATCGGGATCGCTGATCAATGTATGATTGTACCAGGAAATCATGCATTGACAAAGCTCCCCTTTGCTTGTAATGCAAAGTGTGATTAAATGCATTATTTTCACAGCGTTATGGAGCACATGCATGAAGCTTCTCAGCTGTGCTTGTGCTAAGAAAGGAAAGATTTTAAAATAAGCGTAACAGCTTGTCAATGTGACCTTTTGTAAGTAGTGCCTGGAGGATTCAGTGTGTTGAAACTCTAGAGACAGCGTGTGTATTAACTTGAGGTAAATGGGAGGGAGATGATGGCGTGACTCCCCACCGCTTAACTGTCAATCCCCACAAACACAGTCTCTGAATTTGCATAAGCACACCCCTTCACCTACAATTTTAACTTAGTTACAAAGTGATCAAAACTCTCGTTTATATCCTGCGTCCTCTCATTAAACTTTTATCCCGCATTACCTGTGGGCATGTGAAACCATGCTGGTAGCCTGTCTATGAACTTAATTTAAAGTTTAGGTTTACACCTTGCTTTCTTTCGAGTAGCAGCACTCATGAATATGGTAGTATATGCCACTCACAACTTCTTATTGTTTAGCTGCCTTCTCAATTATATAATGCATGTTTTCTTAAAGCCTTTTGTAGGTCTTCCTGGTTTTCTCGTGACTAGTTGACAGTCAGTTCACGTGATTACGTGGGAGCGTGATGATGTCACACGAAACTCCGCCCCTACGTCTTTGCAGCTCTACTCCATTACAGTTAATGGAGAAAATAGCTTCCAGTTATGACCATTGAGCTAGAATTTCGAATGAAACCTGTCCAACTTTTGTAAGTAAGCTGTAAGGAATAGGCCTGCCAAATTTCAGCCTTCTACCTACGGGAAGTTGGAGAATTAGTGATGAGTGAGTGAGTGAGTGAGTGAGGGCTTTGCCTTTTATTAGTATAGATATATAAATATATATAGCATAATACCTGCTCTTGGCAGCAGAGAAGTAAAAGAAAAGGAAACATTTTAATAATAATGTAACATGATTGACAAGCGTAATTGTTTTGTCATTGTCATGAGTGTTGCTGGCATATCTATAATAATAAAGGCAAAGCCCTCACTGACTCACTCACTCACTCACTGACTCATCACTAATTCTCCAACTTCCCATGTGGTAGAAAGCTGAAATTTGGCAGGCTTTTTCCTTACAGCATAAGTCTAAAAATTAAGCAGGTTTCATTTCGAAATTCTACAATACGTCATAACGATCGATAACTCGATAGCGATCGACAAGCGTTACGCCATGTTGAACTTTCTTATTATGGCCCCATCTTCACAAAATTTGATGGGCTTCCCTCGCTGCAGAAACCGCTCTACTTACTTATTTCGATGGTATGAGCCACTGTAGCCGCCATATTGAACTTTCCAATGTCACCAATTTTCAAACTTCCTGTGTAGGTAAAAGGCTGACCCCATCTTCACGAAATTTGGTAGGTGCCTTCCCTCGCTAACTGAAACCAATGTACATACTTATTTCTGTGGTATGGCGCCACTGTCAGCCGCCATATTGAACTTCCGTGTAGGTAGAAGGCTGAAATTTGGTACTTATTTCAGTGGTATGATGCCACTGTCAGCCCCATATTAAACTTTAGCGAAACCGATGTCCTACTTATTTCGTTGGTATGACACCACATGTCGGCTGCCATATTGAACTTTCCAACGTCACTAATTCTCCAACTTCCGTGGATGTAGAAGACTGAAATTTGGCAGGCTCATTTTCCCTTTCAGATTACTTACAACAGTTAAGCAGGTTTCATTTCGAAATTCTCGCATAACGGTCATAACGGTCAACAACGTCCGCCATGTTGAACTTTCTTATTTACGCCCCATCTTCACAAAATTTGGTAGGTGGCCCCCTTGGCTACAAAACCAAATGCCGGTCCTTTTTTGGGTGGTAGGGCCCCCACTGGCCCCCATTTGGAAACTTTAAAAACATCACTAATTTTTAATTTCCCCTTGTAGGGTAGAAGGCTGAAAGGCGGGAAAAATTCCTTAAAAGCTTCCCCACAAAAGTTAAGCGGGGTTTCTTTTCGATATTCTCATTGGGTTAATGGCAAATTGCCATTTTGGGGCCTTCTTATTTTTTTCCCATCTTTCAAAATTTGGTGGCGGCCCTGAGCTAACTTGAAACCAATGCGTTACTTTTTTGGTGGTATGGCCCCCCTTCCCCCTTTTGTTTCCAACCCGCTTTTTTCCCCCGTGTAGGTAAAAACGAAATTTGGCAGGCTAAATTCCCAAACGGCTTATTTTAAAAAAATTTAAAAACGGGTTCATTTCAAAATTCTCCTGGGTCATAAGGGGACAATTCCCCCCCATGTTAACCTTCTTATTTAGGCCCCCTTTTCCCCGGAAATTTTTGGTAGGGGCCCTGGGCTAACAAAACCCAAATTTGGTATTTTTCAGGGGTTATGATCCCCAAAATGGGCCCAATAAAAATTTTTTAAATTCTTTGTCATTTTGGGGGCCAATTTCAAGAAATTTAGTGCGGGTTTTTTCTTTAAAATCCTACTTACATACTTTAAATCCCCAAAAAAATTAAAAAGGGAACATTTTTGGCTCATGTCTAAAGGGGGAAAAAAAGCCCTCTAATTATACCGATATAGACTGGGTAATGTGTTAGGGCAAAAGGATGCCAAAATGGTTTGATGGTAAAAATGATAAACCTACGGGCCCCTAAATTAAAAGGGCCCCCCAAAAAATCAAGTAAAAAAAATTGTGGCTGGCTAGCCCTTTTTCCCAAAAATTTAGTCAGCAACTAAAAATTTTCGCAGCACTTTGTACCCTGTGTTTCCAAATACATCCTGACAACGCCTTTCAGGGTTTTTAAATTTGAGATGAAAAGATGGTGCTGGGGGATCCCTCCCAGATCTGGACCGGGGGCATCACTGAGCTCCTGGACATCTGGGGGTGAAACCCCTGGTGGCTTGGATGGCCCAAAAACCGGGCCCAAGGTGTTCTATTGGTTTAGGTCGGGGAAAGTGGGTATTATCAATGGTATAAATTCCCCGGCCATCCCCCAAAGGAACTGCCTGCATACTCTCACCACAGGGGGGCCGGGGAATTGTCGGCCCCGGGAACCCACGCCAGCATGGGGTTTGACAATGGGGTTTAAATTTCACCCCTGATAACCTAATGGCACCCAAAGGTCTTAAAGCTTCCCTGAGGGTCTTTTGGGGACCCCCCCCATGGTTTCCCCCCCCAGCCCAATATTCCCCAAACTGTCATGCTGAATGATTTTAAAGGCAGCATAATTTTCCTCCAGGCTTCTCCAAACCCTTTCACTTCTGTCCGTGCTCGGGGTTAAAACCCTCTCATCTGTAAAAGCCCCCCGGGGCACCAGTGGTTGCATTTTCCCCAAATTTCCCTGGTTTTTTCTATGGGGGAATGCCAACCCAAAACCATGCTGCTGGTAGTGAGCTCAAGGCCCATTAGGGGACAGGGGGGTGGGTCCCCTCATGAAATCTTTCTGGTTTTTGGCCCGGGGCATTCCCACCCAGTGGCCTGCTGGAGGTCATTTTGTAGGGCCCCAGTGCTCATTTTTCCCTCCTTGAAGGGCAGATCCTGGTCCCTGATGGGTTTGGCCCTATATATGGCCCCCCCAAAGCTCTCCTGGGTAACTGCTTTGTCTCCTAAAATCTCCCCCATGCCCGGACGGGCGGGGAGACACAGAAAAACCCTTCACCAGCTGACCTTTATGTGCCATCCGGGGAAGTTGGACTACCTGTAAAACCTTGGGGCCCAGATATGCCTCATCCCCTCCAGTAGTGATACGGTAGGGTAAAATTTAGTGAAGAAACATTCAAAAAAGATGGGGAGGGAAAAATGTCAGTGGCCCCCCTGTTAAACCATTCCTGTTTTGGGGGTCATCTCATTTTTGCCCCTTGCATCTCCTGTTAATTTCATTAACCCCGGCAGCTAAAAACGATTAAAAACCCCCCTCTGCTACTTAAGGGTGAATTAATACCCCATAAGTTTCTTGACTTTATGCTATACTCGGGTTAAAAAGTTTTCCCTTTTTAATTTTTTTTGAGCAGTATATATCGCCCCTTAGCTTCAGTTTCCGGTCACGTTGTGAGGCGGTGTTTTGGGTCCCCCCCGCCCCTCCCGTTTTTGGCTCCTGCCCTTTCCTCGGGCCCTCCGTGGCCCCAGTCTCTACTTTTCCCTTCCTTGCTTGCCAAAAGGTTCCCGTCCCCCTGTGAAAATTCATTTTAATCCCCCGGCCTCTTCTGTTTTTATTGTTTTTTTACGATTATAGTTATTGTTGAGGTATTTCAGACTTACTTTACATTTTTTAAATTTACCCTTTTTCACTTTTTTTTTTAACTCTCCCCCCATTAACATGTCTATCGAGGTGGTTTTGCCGGGGTTTGGCACCTCCCTTTTTCCATTCTTTTTTTACAATTTGCAGCCATATCAGGCTCACTTCTGATATCTGGGGGGAACTTTTTCTTATGTTTGAATGACAGATGAAAATTACGGGGAGATAACCCTTTTACGGGACACTAGAAGAGTGAAATGCTTAAGCCCTTCACCTATCATCTGCATGTGAGTTAATGGTTATGGCGTTAAAGGGTTACCGAAAGGGCCCAAAATATGAATTTTAAACTCCCCAAAAGCTGGATGGGGGTTTAAGGGGAAACCCGGTTTTGATACTTCCGCTTGACAGATCCCGAATGTCTCTTTTTAACACATCCTACAAATACTATTTAATTGAAACAAACCATAAAACTCAAACCGACTAAAAGCAGCAAATCCAAGCTGTGAGATTTGAAACAAAATTATTTTTAAAGCGGCCAAACCTGTACTTTTCATGCTCAACAGAAAGTTCAAGACAGCTTGGTCATTTTTTTTTAAACAATCGGGAGGCCGAACTCAAAATTGTATACAAAAAATCCTTAACAAATAATTATTGGAAACCCTCATTTTAAAAAGGTTTTAAATTTTTTCTTCTTAATAAAAATTTTTAAAAAGGCAGGTATTTTTAGCCACTGCGAGCGTGGGTTTTTTTGCAAAAAAATTTTATATATATATATATATATATATATATATATACAAACAAAATCCCCAGCGCTTTCCAAAAAATAGTTGTTAAAAAGTTATGAAAAAAAAGGAAATATTTTAAAAATAATGTGGGATGATTGTTAATGTAATTTTTTTTGTCATTGTTTGAGTGTTGTTGTCATATCTATCTTATATATATATCTATATATATATATATATATATCTATACAGTAATCCCTTCACTACTTTTTTAAACCCCCGATTTGGGGCCTTCACTCTATCGCGGTTTTTAAATTTAAGCATATTTAAATATATTATCAGGTTTTTCCTGGTTGGGTTTTTACGGCCAATGGGTTTTTTAATTTAGGGGGTACATTTTCCCCTAAAATTTTTGTTTGCCCTTTTGTTTCATCCCGGGGCTTTGGCGGATGGCTTAGAATCTACCCAATCAGAGCATGTATTACATATTAACAAAAACCCCTAATGATATAAGAATCCCACCCCGCGGCTTGATGGTTTGCTTTTCTCCCCAGACTTTCTGTCGCCTCCCCGGGTTGGGGTGTAAAACAGAGGGGCTGTTTCCCGGGGGAGCTGTTTCCCTTAGAATCGGCCCTCCTCAAAAAAATGCCACTTTATGGCGGTGGGGGGCACCTAAAACCGGTTTTGTTTTTTTATTGTTTTTTTTACTCTCACGCTCTTTCTCCTCGCCCCTCTCTGACATTCTCTGTTTTCGTGAGGTGCTCCTTTGAAGAAATTTTTTGGAAATTCTTTTAATTGTAAAAAGAACTGTCATCTTTCTTGTCATGGAGCACATTTTTAAATTTTTGACAAAAGGGGTTGTTATTTCATGTCTAGAGGGCTCTAATAATGTTTAACAGTGTGGGTGAGATTAAAAGGGCTTAAAATAATAAAAAAACCATACAAATAAATATGTTTTCTTTTAAAGATTTTCATCTATGGGGGTTTCCCGGGACAAAACCCCCGGGGTGGGGAAGGGTTTACTGTATATAAAAAGCAAAATACCTGGTTTGGCGGGGAAAGGAAAAAGGCATTTTAATAAAAAGCTTGTTTGACAATGAAATTGTTTTGCCCTTGTCATGAGGTTGTATATATATATATATATATATATATATATATATATTTTTACAAACACACATATAAAACATATATATACACAAAACATATCTACATATATACATTATACACATATATATACAAATCTACATATATATAAAAATATATATATTAGGGGTGGGACTCGTTTTAAAAAAAAATAACCCAAATTAAAAAGAGGGTGTAATAATTAATCTTGATTAATGGTATTTCCCTTTTGGTTTTTAAACCCCACAAATGGTATTTTTTATTTAAAATTTTTGGGGGGTGGCAGAATAAAAAATTAGACAGGGAAAATAATAACAATAAATTGTATGGACAGAGAGTGTATATAAATAAAAAGGGCCCCTTTTTAAAAAGTTTCGCTCAGAATACTATTCTACATTAATGGGAAGCAATAATAAAAATCCTGGGTATTTTTTTTAAGAGCGGTGGCTAAATTAACAAAGGGGTTTCAGATCAACGGTGCAAAATACCAACAGAAAATTAGCAGACTTTAAAATTTCTTCAATAGAAAAAAATTTAAAAAATAAAAAGATCCCAGATCTAAACATCACAGTACAAACCAAATACAAACAACCAGCCCCTGTGCCATTGCATTAAACACTTTAAAAATTTTTTAATCCTGAAAATTTTTCCGGAAAGGTTTAACTTTAATTACAAAATGGGGCCCACTACTTGTTCCCCAAAGATCCAGTGCCAACAAAACTAGAAAAAGTGAATGGTTTCTTGCAGCCCCTATTCAAAATTATCAATATTTCATTACCATGGCACCGTGCCTGATGCACAAAAAGTGTCAGTCATTAAACCTTTACTTAAAAAGTCAGCCCCTAGACCCACACATACTAAATAACTGGGGGCCCCAATTTCAAATTTTTACCATTTCTCTCTAAAATACTAAAAAAAAGGTAGCCCAGTCAGCTTCAGTGGCCCCTTCAGGCGTTACAATTTATTTGAAATTTTGGTCTGGTTTTTGCACTGGTCATAGTACAAAAAAGCGGCCCCTTCAGGGTTGTAAATGACTTTCCCTGATATCCCCCCTGAGGAAACCCCCTGTAATTATGTTGTTGGACTTAATTTCGGCTTTTTGACACCATTGACCATTGTTTTTTACTCCCGGGGCAAAAAGCGTGTTGGGCTTACAGGCCCGTCCCCGTTATTTTCAGTTCTTATTTACCCTCGATTCCAGTATTTTAACAGAAATTTTGCTGACAGTACTCCATCTTATCACAGAAGTTCAATTTCGTGTCTCTTGGGGGCCCCAGTACTGGGACCTTTACGGGTTTTCACTTTACATTTTCCCACTGGGATCCCCTTTTTAGGAAACATAATTTTAAATTTTTTCACTTTCGTTCAGATGACACCCAGTTATCCTTTCATTTAAATCAAATGAATTTTTCCCCCGATGTTGTTTTTAAATTTAAATTGCGTTGGGAAAAATTTAAAAGGGGAATGGATGAATGAGAACTATTTTGTCTTTAAATACAGATAAAAGGTGAAATTGTTGGAGGAAGGGCCCTGATCACAACAATATTTTTCGTAAATTTAACCCCCAGTTGGAATTTTAAAATTTTTACTGAATCAGCCCCAATCAAAGGTTTATCTTTTGACTCTAGCATTTTCTTTTAAAAAGCGTTTGTATTTAAAAAATCGTAAAAAATTTTTTCACCCCAAAAATGTTGGGAAATTAAGGCACTTTCTAAATAAAAAAAGGATTGTGAAAATTAATTCATCATTTACTCTAAGTAGGATTGATTTCCTGCAATGGGGTTTTCACTGGTTTTGTTAAAACCCTTTTTTCTCTATCAGCCCGGTTAAACCCAAAAATGCGCTGAAAAATTATTACAAAAAAAAGAAAATTTAACCCCACAAAACCCCATTTTTTAAATTTTTTACTGGCTCCCAGTTAAGTTTAGGGCAATTTCAAAACCCTCCTTTTAACATACAAAGCATTAAATGGCCGGGGCCCGGGCACTTGTCTAAACTTATCATGACAAAAAACCGGCGCACATTAAGATCTCAAGATCCCGGTTGCTTAAAATTTTAAGGATTAATAAAATAAAGTGGGAGGTCAAACTTTTTGGGGCCCTAAACTGTGGGAAAGTCTTCCCCCTTTAAAGTGCCCCTTCAGTCTCACCCCTTTAAACCCGGCTGAAGACTCACTACTTCAGTTTAGCATATCCTGTTGGAGCTGCTGTTTAAACTCCCCTTTCCTGCATCTCTTTTTTTAGTCATTGTACCAAAACAAAAGTAACATGAATTATATTTGAATAAACCTCCCTATTCTGTTTTTTTTCTGGTACCCAAATGTGGCCATTGGTCCCCAGGGCCCCCCCTGCCAAGTTGTTTTTCCTATGGAAAAATTTTTCCTAATGGAGGATCACAGGAATCAGGGAAAAAAGGGGGGCCCTTTCCCAGAAAACTTTTCCAATGGCGGCCCAAAAAGGGGGGGCAGCCGGGTTTGGATGGGGTCCCCGGGGACCAAAATATCAAACCTAATTATGTCATTATCTGTCACACTTTAAATACTTTTAAAATTTTTTATTATTATCCCAGGAATTGTTCTGTTCTGTATATTTTTTTTAAACCTTTACCCCTTTTGACACCCTCCCAGCCTACCGGGAAAAGGGGGTCTCTCTTTGGGGCCCTTTTCCCGAGGTTTCCCTTTTCCCCCAAAAGGGGTTTTTTTTGGGAGTTTTCCTTGTTTTCCAGAGGGGTAAAGGTGGGGGCTGTCAAAGGCGGGCCCTTTTAAAAAACCCCATTCGGTTTTTTGTGTGTTTTTGGGCTATAAAAAAAATAAATTTATTGTATTGTTTTTGTATTTTTACATGGACATGAATAGAAACTCAAGCTCTTTTTTTCGAAAAAAAGTAATTTTAAACTGCTTTTTGAATTAAAAACAGAAAAAAAAAATATATCCCGGGTTTAAAAATTGGGCGCCCAAAAAATAAAGGGTAGGTTTAAAAGTATTTTAAGTACTTTTAGAATGGTTTTGTTTTAAAAATAATAAAAACCCAAAAATTTCCCGGGTGCATTTTTTCTTCTTAAAAAAAATTATAAAGAAACATAAAAGGAAATTTGCCCAACAATTTTTAAAACTCAAGGGGCCCCTTCCCAAAATTATTTTGTACATTAGGCTAAAAAAAATTTGATCATTGAACATTTTGTAATTAAGTTTAAATTTACTAAAAATTACGGAAGTCAATACCCCCAATAAGATCCACAAAGTCCACTTTTTTAAATGCTTTGTTTTTCCCTTCCTTTTGGTGCCCCCTTGCTTTTAAAAAGGTTTGGGTATTTTTGGGGAAAGGGGGAAATTTTTCCTCCAATCAGTGTAGGGCAGCCATTCCGACTCTAACTTTTTTTGGGCTGTGATGTTTGCATCAGTGAAATTGGTATTCCAGGAAATCATGCATTGAAAAAAGGGTTCCCTTTTTTTGGGGGTTAAAAGTGTGTTTTGTCGTTATTTTTGTTATCGGTCACCCAGGCTTCTCGTTTTTGTGCAAAGAAAAGGAATGTTTTTAAAATAGCGTAACAGGGATTCTCCCTTCCAAAATTTTTTCGCGTCCCAAACCAAGGAGGGGTTAAAATAAATGGGAACCCCAGCGTACTTCTCATTGCCCCTCTCGGGAAAAAACCTCGGATTCCGATTGCTGGGGAAGCCTTTTGGGTTAATCCCTTTCTATTTGAAATTATGTAGACCCAGGATATATATATATATATATATATATATATATATTACAAAAAGAGAAGTAGTGTGTTAAAGAAGTTATGAAAAAAAAGGGAACTTTTTAAAAATAACGCATGATTGTCAATATACAGTAATTGTTTTTGGGTGTAATTGGGGTGTTCTGCCCATCGGGGATTTGATTATCATTTTTGTTTCAATAAAGGAATTTATTTCTGATTTTGTATTAAATTACATTCCGTGTTTGTTCGTTGTAAAGAAAAAGGGTTTTCAATTCCCGATTGTTTCTTACTGCATCAATAAAGGCTCGTCTTCCTCTTTAACTGAGAGGGGCACACCCATCCGGGTTTTTTTTAAAATTTGTCTTCCTTTGGCGGGACATTCATTTTTTCCCAAACCATGTGCTTTTTTTTTAAAGTAGCTGCTTTTAGGGAATTTTTGTATGTATCAGACTCTTCTTTTTTTTTTGCTGCCTTCTCAATTGTAATTCGGTTTTTTTCCCACCCAATTTTGGGGGCTTTGTTTTTTGCGGGGCCTCTCGTCAGTTTGTGACTCTTGGTTTTTTGGGAAAGGGTTTCCCCGGGGCCCAAATTGCCATTTTCATCGCGATGCCCAGGGTGTATGTAATGTCAGCTAAGACCCGGCAAAAGTTTCTCCGCTTTTGGGGGTTTGTGCCAAACACCACCTGACCACCCATCTTCCCCCTGCAAAACCAATTCCTTCACCTTTGAATTTTTAAAGCGGTGTTTCTATTGGTTTCCCAGGGGGGGGGCGGCCTTATATGGGCAGGCACTAAATTCCCCAAACGGAACCCTGTCTATGAACTTAATTTAAACTTTAGGTTTCCCCGTGCTTTTTTTTCATTAGCAGCAAAAGGAAAAAGGGTTTGTATATGTCCTTTTCGCTTCTTATTGTTTAGCTCCCTTTTCTCAAATTATATAATGCTTTTTTCTTCAGCGTTTTTTGGAGCTCTTCCGGGTTTTTCTACTTACTGTGTCACGAAACCCCCCCAACGACCATCGGCTCAACCCCATTCAGTATTGGAAAAAATGGTTTCCAGTTATGAATTTGGTGAATTTCGAAATGAAACCTCCCAACTTTTGTAAGTAAGCTGTAAGGAATGGGGCCTCCCAAAATTTCAGCCTTCTACCTAGGGGGAACTTGGAGAATTAGTGAGGGGTTTAGTCGGGTCAGTCATGGTTTTTGCCTTTTATTGGTATAAATAAGTTTTAAACTACTGCAAGGGGGCATCAATGGCTGCTCAGATCATTCTTTATACAGTTTTTAAAGAAGGGAAAAATTCTGCTGATATCCTTCAAATGAAAGAATTTTTTGCTTTTTCACCCCTGGGACCCAAATGTGGGTGTTTGGGGGAGCTTTTTGTCAAAAATACTTGTATTGTGGTATAGCGGGTCCCACTCGTGTCAAAGGCCAGTTTTTAAAAATAAATAATCACCACACTTTGGCAGCAAAGGGGGAATTGTTTGTGGGGTGGGCGGTTCCGGGGGGAGTTGGTGGGTTTGACCGGGGGTGCACAGGTGAAAAGCGGTCGGATCCCATTTTTTGGGGGCTGCGGGTTGCCCCCGGCTGCCCTCCTCCTTCATAAATGGGCCAGGAGGGAGAAAAAAAAGAGAACAGGAAAAAAACGAGTTTTTTCCCGGGAAAGGGCAGGAGGGGGGGTTGCAGGAAAACGGCGGCGCAGGTTTTGAGTGCTGTTGCCCGGGGGGAAGTCTGGGTTTTTGGCCCGCCTGGGGGCAGTTGTGGTGGTCCTCCCCCCCGGGGTTTTTGTGGGAGTGGGGTGACCAGAAGGAAAGATGACTTCCCCGTGGGCGGGGAGGGGGACTTGGGCATGTCTGTTTTCCCCCAAGCGGGGAGCACCCTGGTTGCTAGTGCCCCCAAAATTGGCTTTTTGGGGGAGCCTGGGGGCCCCGGGGTCAGTGGGAAAACCCGTCCCCAAAACCCAGGCAAAAACAGGTCAGCTGCAGCTAGGGGGGCTCCCCCCTTTGCAGGCCTTGTTTGGGAGAAGCAGGGGCCGAAATAGTAAAAAAAAGTGCACCAGTTTTTTTAAAGGACAGCTTCCTTTTGTTATTTTCCTCGTTTTTTTAAAAAGTTTTTTCCCCAAAGGATTTTAACATCCCCCCCTTTCCCATTTTATTTATTATTTCTTTGGGGTTTTTTAAATCACTGCATTTTTTTAATTTGGACACTTTGTTTTTTTTTTGTGGTTTTAAAAAAAAAGCATTTTGCCTTTGCCCTGCCTTCTCTTTTGTTGTCCTCCTGCTGTTAAAGGGAAAATTACCGACAGTGCGGGGGTTCAAGGGCCCCCTGGGGGGGCCCCGATGGGAAATGCAGTGAACCTGCTTTTGGAAAAAATTTTTTTTTAATTTCAAACTAGCATAAATTGAGGCAGGGCAAAGGAAAATTCCCCGCCCTTTCGAATTAAATTTAAAAATAGGGGCCAAGTAAATCAAGCCCTTTTTGGATGTTGGATTTTTTAGAAGTTTGGCTTGGAAGAACCAGTCTTCAGTGGGGGGCTCCCCAATCTAAAGGGACATCAAGGGGGCAGCTCAAACTCAGGGCCCCACTAAAACTGGCCTGTGTTTTGGGGGGAATTCGTGGACCTGGCGGGTGCCCCTTTAGAGATATTTGCCCCCCACTAAGGTGGCGTGGGGGACTCCAGCCCAGATGGGTGGGGAAATAGGTGGGACCAGTCAAAGGCACAAGGCAGGGGGTGCACATGGTCCAGGGTCATAAACCCCAAACATTAAAATTATTAAATTTTTTTTCAGGTTCTTGCGGGTTGGATGGTGTCTCTGATGATTCAAAGGTGGTAGGTAGGCATGGCACCCCCAAACAGGCCACCTAAAAACCATTTCCCCAGAAGAAAAAGGAAATTGATAGTTGGGTATTCAAAATCATTAGGGGGACTAAAGCTCAGGTCTTCTCCAGAAAACAGACATTTGAAAGGGGTTTTGCCCTGGGTGCAGAGGTGAAAGACAGATAGACTCTTGGCCAAATTGGGGAAGTTTTGGGAACAAATGTTTTTTGTACAAAAAAGAGTTAGGTGCCATGCCAAAGACAAGAACTGACAAAAATAGTCTTTTCCCCAAAACTTCTGCCTTTTGCGTCCCAGTCCAGGTAAGATTTAGAACATTGGGAACCCAATTGTGTTGCTGGGGCATTGGGACCCCTTTTTTGGAAAAAAATTGGATCTGTTCTCCCCTTAATGGGTTGCATCTAAACTGGAGTGTCACCCACTGTGTTGGGGGGGGTCAGGGAGTAGGCTCAGCCCAAGGATTGTTTAAACTAAGGGAAGGAACATTAGATTGTTAATGGAAAAAAACAATAGTGAAAAAATAAAATCATTGTAATGTAAATTCTTACCCAACTTTTTAAAAAAAAAGATAAAATGAGAAAAAATAGATTCCCCTTTGGGGGCTAGAACCCAAATTAAATTTTATAGAAAATGGAAACCTGGGCTAAAAAAAGATGGGAATAAGTATAACATGGGGTTATACAAAATTTTATAGGAAGGTTTAGAAAAGAACAGCAAAGGGGGTGGGGTTGCTTTTTTATGCCCAAACAAATTTACATTTTATAATTGCCCAATGAGCCCCATCTTGGTGAGGAAATGTGAAGCACTTTTTATTTTTTTTTTCTTTCCCATATACGGCTTTCCTCATTAACCACAAATTTTCCATCCCTATGACCGGGTTCTTAAGCGGGGGCCACAAAGCAAAACCTGTGCCATGTGCCCCTAAAAGGGGCCCATTATTTTGGGTGAACAGAATGAACAAGGATGCAGAAGCAGCAGAAAAGAAGGAGTAGCATGGCACAGTTCATCTGGGGGGCCAAATGCACACTGGGATTTTTTTTTTTCCCAAAAAGGCGGGAATTGAGACCCCCAAAAAGGGGGGCTCCCCCAATGGAAAAATTTTTTTTCCCCTTTTTTCAGGTTACAGCCTCATTGTTGCGCGGGGGGAAACCTCTGCACCTCTTGCGACAAAAGAGTTCACCCCAATTCAAAAGGGGGCAGATATGTCCAGGTGTGCAGCGGCACCAAACTGGGAAAATGTAAATAAAGGGAAAATTTGCCAACCAACGGGAACAAGACTGGATAAAAGGTGATGTGGGGATGGGATGTTTACACTGGGATGAAGCTCCCTTTTCCATGCCCAAAAGTTCTCGAAAATTATATAATACCTGAGGGGTTCGTGGGGCAGGTCGTGTCTGCATGGTTGGGAAAACAGGTAGGTCATTAAGTGAGGGTTTTGCAACTATTTTTTTGTTGTTTTTGGAAAAGCATTTTGACTACTTTTGCTTGTATAAAAGGGTTTCTATAAAATAAATCCCTTTTGCCTGGAAGTTTGGGAAAGGGGGCCTTTTTTTGGGGAATTTGGGCATCCGCCCCCCTAATGCAGACAATAATTTTCCATGCCCCTTTTTTGGTACTATTAAAGAAAGGTTTTACAGGGTAATTTTTACGGTATGTGGGGACTTCAGCTACCTGAATATTAACGGGGAAAAACCCCAAAATATCAAAACTAAAAAAAAAAGGGAGAAAGGAGTGGGAAAAAAGGGGCATGGAAGCCTGCTTGGTTTAGTATTTTGTAGTAATCAGGATGAATTGAGGTGTGAGGTGATGGAATCACTAAGGGGGCAAAGCTATAATATAATTCTCTTTTTTTTGGAAGAAGGGGGTTTTTCTTTAGGGGTTTAGCTTTGGGAGGGGGAAATTTTTAGCAGATGCTGCAAAAACTAACAAGGATGGGGGCTAAGGGAAAAAACTTAATTGTGGGGATGCTGAGGGAGCAGGGGGAACAAGTTTAAAAAAAATTTTTCATTTTTTAAGACAAAGGGACATGCCTAAATTTGGAGTGGTAGTAAATTAAAAAAAAATCTACAGTTGATTCATAAGAGTAGAAAAAAAAAACCCAAAAGGAAAAAAAGGGAATATAAAACATATAAGATAAAAATAATTTAATTAAGTGAATTGGGGCAAAATTTAGAACATGGGCAACCCTTAAAAAAGAATATTAAGGATGCTAAAAAGGGGGCTAGGGAATATAGGAAAAAAAAACAAAAAGACATTTTGAGATTTTTTTAAAATGGTAAAAAAAAGAATAAAATTGGTGAAAAACAGGAATGGAAGGGGGAAATTTAAAAAAAAAGGGCAGCATGGGGTGCGGGGACGACCCCCCTGAGGGTTAAAAGGTTTTAGGATACAAACTGGTTTTGGGTAATGGATGAATTGAAAAAAAACAAAATAGTGAATGCACTAAACTTTCATTTTTTTTGGGGCTTCACATAGAAAAAAGAAAATCCCCGCGTTAAAAATGACTACTAAGGGGTACTAAGTAAAATTTGTTTGAAGGGGAAAATACCTCCTAAATAGGCTGAAATCAAAAAATCCCCCAGGTACTCTTGGGGTTCCCTTTGGGGGGCTGGGTAAAATAAAACCCCTTTATGCATGATTTTTTGGAAATCCACATCCGGTTTAAATTCCAAAAAGGGCTTGGAAAATTTTATAAAAAAGGGGGTTGGCAAAAGGGGCCCGCAACTTCAATGGTCAATAAGGGTTTCGTGCATCACAAAAAAAAACTAATGGAAGGAATTTTAAAAAGGGAAAAACTAAAAGCAACACCCGGCAAAAAGATTAAGTTGGGGCATCACTGATTACGGTGAGCCACATCCACCACATTAAACCACCCAGATTGGTCAAATGTAGAAATAGGTTTTCTAAACAGTTAGCATGGGTGCAAAAAGAGGACTTTTTATTAACATGCTGGAATTCTGGGGGGCCAAAAAAGGGTATGATCAAAATTAAAACTTATGATATTTTTTATCTTAACTTTCCCTTTGATAAGGTGGCACATGATTGGTTGGGCATCAAAGTAAAAAAATTAAGAGTTCAGGTTGTTTTATAAAATTGGGCAAATTTCCTCAAACACAGGAAGCAGGGGTTAATTTGCGAAAAATATCGGGGTTTTGGGTGATGTTTAAAAATAAAATTCCACGGGGGGTCCAATTTTAGGCTGCAGTTATTTTTGATATCCCATATAAGTAATTTCATAGGCCATTTGGGGTAACAAACTGGATAAGTTTGCTGGTAATTTCCAAGTTTAAGTGGTTGAGAGATAATCTGGAATCCCTTTTAAAAAATTACAGAGAGTCTTAGACAGTATACAGACCTTTGGGGGGGTTTTTGGTAGATGATGGGCAGAAAATGTAAAATATTAAAATAGGAATTAAAAAAGCTAGGTTTTAAGATAAAAATGGGCGGTCAGGGGGAAAATTTAAGGTAAAACCTTTTGAGAAGGATTTAGGGGGTCATAGTGGACTCTAAAACTATCCCAAATTCCAAGTTAGAAACCCTTAAGAAGGCCCAACCGGTTTTGAATTAAATTGAAATTTAAAATTTGGAAAAATCTAGAGAGGGCAAAACCATTCCGGGCCCCAAAAAAGCTCCCAAAATCCCATCACTTGCTTCCTCCAAAACATCAAGTCGGTTTTTAAAGTCCCCCAACGTCTTACTGTCTACCACACTCTTGGTAACTTATTCCCAAATGTCTATCATTCTTTAAAAGAAAAACCCCAATGTTTTTGGGAAAATTTTCCCCTTTCAAATTTTCCCAAATATTCCCGGGGGTTCTTGATGACTCATTTTAAAAAAACAAATTCCAGTCCACTGTACTAATTCCCTTCATAAAAATTTTTAAAAACTTCAATCCCTTCCCCCTCTTTAAACTTTTTTTTTTCTTCTTAAAAGGGCCCCCCTCTTTTAATCTTTCCTCATAAATTTAACCCCTTTGACCTGGAATCCCTAAAATGCTCTTCTCTGGACCTTTTCTAGTGCTTTTTCCCTTTTTTAGCCTGGAGACCAAAAACCGGGACTTAAAATGAAGGGGGTCCACCAGTGCTTTAAAAGGGTTTAGGGATAACCTCCTTGGACTTTTATCCGAAACCCTGCTATTAACCCCAAAATTCTTTCCCTTTTTAATGGCTTCAACACTGTCCCGGGAAATTGTGGGTTTTGGGGTCCACTATGGCTCCCAAAAACCCTTCTAAAAGGTGTACTCTCGATTTTTTGACCGCCCATTGTTTTCAAACCTAAATTTTACTTCCTTTTAAACCTTTTCATTTACTGACATTTTTCCCTCCACCACCTCTGCCCAAATTTTGCTATCAAAATCCTTCTGTAATGATATAACGGAATTCCCAAAATTTTCTGCTAATCCCCCACCTATCTTGGTATCACTCAAGCTTAAACCCCTTCATTTCTTATATTTTCCCATCCCAAAAACATTTTTATATATTAAAAATAGCAAACGACCCCGCCTTTTACCCTGGGAAACCCCCCCCATAACATCGCCAGTTCTGGTGGGGGTTTACTCCCCATCACCCCCCCTGCTTCCTGTGTTTAGCCAATTCCCGCCCCCCAAAAACTTCAAACCCTTTTTTTCCCCTTTTTCTTTAACCTCCCCATTTGGGACCCTTAAACAAATCTTTCTGAAAGTCCAGATAAAAAAATATCATAAAACCCCCGTTTGTATCCCTTTTTGCCTCCTCATAAATTTTAAAAATGTTAGTAAAACGACCTCCCCCCAAAACCCATGCTGGCCCGTTCCCGAATAACTCTTTTCCTTGTCATGTGTTCTCCTCTTATCCTTAATAATTCCTTCCATTATTTTTTGTGATGCTTGTTAAGCTTACTGGCTATAGTTCTTAGGGTCTGCCCCGTCACCCCTTTTTTTTTATAATGGGATGATATTTTCCCCTTTTTCCCACCCTTTTGGGAAACTCTCCAGTGCACAGTGACTTCCCCAAAAAAGTGTTCAAGGGGTTTATATTACTCACACCCCTTAAAACCACGGGGATAAATATTTCTGGGCCCGGTTTATTTTTTTTGATTTTTTCTTAAAATCTGAGCAACCTTCTCCCCACAATTTCCCAAAACCTCAATTCCTCCCTTAGTAGTTCACGTTTACCTCTGGTTATCCACTTGCTCACTTGTAAAACACCTCAGAAAAAGAAGAAGTTTAGGGCATCTGCTTTTCATTGTCTGTATCTTTTAAATTTCCCCCTTTTCTATTCCCGATGAAATTGACCTCCTCCTTAACTGTTTTTTTTTACTACTAAAATACTAGAAAAAAAAACTCTTTAAGGGGCTTCTTTCGCCTTATCTGCTATATTCCTCTCCAACTGTCTTTTTTCCTCCCCCGATATCCTTCTTAATGGTTTTCCCTCATTTTTTTTCCTCGGCCTTACGGGTTTTCTTTGCAGTCCCCTTAGTCTTATATCCTTTTACAGCAGTTTTCCTTTAACCCTTTTTTTTAAATCTTTATTAATCCATTGTGGAATTTTTTTTTTTCCCAACTTCCCAAAAAAGGGTTTTTCTTTTTCATTCATGTAAAAAAATTTTTTTAAAAAAGTTCCCCAGCTCCTCGGCTTCCTCCACATTTAAAAAACATCCCCCGTCTATCCTACTTAACTTTGTAAGCATCCCTCAAAATTAAACCCTACTAAAGTTCAACAACAATTTTAGTCTTTTTCATCTGTTCCCCTTACAAAATCAAAAAATTTGTATTTAAATTTTGGTCACTTGACCCCAGTGGTTTTTAAAACCTCTAACCCCCCAATTTTATCCCCGATTTTTACAGAATACTAAATCCCAATGGCCCCCCCTTGTTGGTTTCTTTAACATGCTGTTTAAAAAAAAGTCGGAAATTTCTTCTAAAACTCCTGTCTTGTGCTCCTCCACTGTTTAAAGGGTTTTCCCAGTTAATATTTGGATAATTAAAATTCCCCATGACTATAATATCCCCCTGGCCCTTTTTTTATATTACTAAAAGATTTTTGAAAAACTGTTTTGAATTTGGGGGGTTATCCTCCTAAAATGGACCTTTTTCCCCAATATTTTCCGAAA
Source organism: Polypterus senegalus (assembly GCF_016835505.1). Lineage (NCBI taxonomy): Eukaryota > Metazoa > Chordata > Cladistia > Polypteriformes > Polypteridae > Polypterus > Polypterus senegalus. The sequence continues at coordinate 21,480 of NW_024379324.1, forward strand.
CATGTCCCCTATAAGATGGGGCTCCCGCATCCAACTGAAAATGACTTACATTTAATTCCCGTTTGGCTTTAAAAAGCAACCCCACCCCCTTTTTCTTTTTCTGTCTATCCCTTTTAAAAAATTTTATCCCCCATTTTTCATTCCCCTCTTTGTTATTTTAGCCAGGTTTCCGTTATTGCTTTTTAAAATCATAATTGTGCTCTCACTTTAAAATCCAACTCACCCTTTTTTTTTGATACTTCTTTTTTTAGGGGGAAAAACTTTTTAAAGTTTGTCCTTCTATCTTTACGTGTTTTTCCCAAATTTTTCTACCATTTTATTTCTACAATTTTTTGCCCCTGTATAGATTTTAAATCTCCTGTCCCAAACTTCCCCCCCCTTCCCTAGTTTTAAAAAAAATCCTCAAAATATTTTTTTGCCCCCCAATACATTTTGGGGCCCCCCCGGTTCAGATGTTTAACCCCCTCCCCGGGAACAGGTCCCCCTTATTTCCAAAATTCCCCAAAGCCCATAAACCCCAACCCTTCTACCCCCACCCCAAAATTTGAGCCCGCGTTAAGGGCCTTTTTTAATCTCCTCCCAAACTTCCTGGGCTGGGGTGGAAAGGGAAAAACCCCGGGGAAGACTACCTTTCAGTTCTGCTCCCCAACGGTACCCCAACTCTTTGAATTTGGATCGGGAACTGACAAAACTACCCCTTAAAATTTATTTTTTTCCCCAAAGTGGACAATGACAACTGGATCCACCCCGCTCTGGCCAGGCCTATTTCCCCCCCAGGGGGGTCTCCCACCTAAAGCTCCCGGGGCAACACATCTGAGACCCCTCTCTCTCTGGGCCCCCTGCGCTTCAATCCCCCCAAGTTGGGGTCCCCCAAATATCACTACCTCTCTTTTGGGAACTTTGGTTTTTAGGTAGCCCGTTGGGGGCCTCGCCCCCCCTACCACCTCAGAATTATCAAGTCACCCCTCCAAACCCCCCCAGGACGAGAGTTGAACACTTCTAATTTTTGGGTTGGTTTGGGGGAGTGTTTCCCCTTTAAACCTTGCGACCCGGACCCACCTATTCCCCCACCTGGGCTGGGAATCTCCCCCCACGCCACCAGGGGTGCACACTATCTCTCTAAGGGCGCCTGTGAAATGCAAAAAAAAGAATGTTTTTGGGTTTTACAGCACAATGTGTGGGTACAAAGTCAAAAAGGGGGGTTATGCTCAGGCTTTTTTAAAAGCAGTGGTGAGGGGCCCCATCTGGAGTACGGCAGTTTTGATCTACAAAGGCCCGAAAAAGGCAGTGCTAGAAAAAATCCAGTCAAGAAGGCTGGCTGATTTGGGGGTACAGGGGGTGAATTATCATGAAAGATTAAAAAACTGGGGGCATTTTCATTTTTTAAAAAAAACAAAGAAACAGGAACATGATTTAAGTATGAAAAAAATTCTGAAGGGAATTATTACAGTGGATGAGACTGTTATTTTTTAAAAAGAGTTTATCAAAAACCCTGGGAAACCCCCTTTGGAAACTTAAAGGGGAAATTTTACAAACATTTGGAAATGTTTCTTTATACAAAAGGGTAGAAAATGGAATAAGCTACCACAGCCTGTTGGTAGACAGTAAATTAAAGGGGTTTTCAAAAAATAGACAATGTTATTTTTTGAAGAAATTTAAAAAAGATGGGACTGGCAAAGATTGTTCTGAAATTTGGGCCCGTCATCTTGAATGTTCTAATTTCTTGCCTTTTGTTAAATCAGACAACATTGGGGGAAAACTGGGGGCCGGGTTTTACCACTGTTCGGGTTAGGTTCACATCCGGGGCCTCCTGTGTGGTAGCACTTTGAATAGTGAAGGAAAAACCCTTTTTGGAAATGTGATGGTTTTTTTTTATTATAATGATGCCCCAACTTACCCGGGCCCGGGATATTAAAAAAAGAGTGTCCTATGATAAAGCGTGCAAAGGGGGGCGGGGGGAAAAACTATAGGTGGGGTGTACTTCCCGATTCCCCAACACTATTTTTAACCTGGCTCCCATCCTCCCAAAGAAACTACATTGTCAAACCTTTGGGGGGAAGTTCAACTAGTTCCCCCAAACCTGTATCAATGACATTATTTTGAATTTTTTAGAATCTAAAAAAAGGAAGTATTTGTGGTGCACCCACTAATTTTCCAAAAAGGGGGCCCGTAACTTTCATTGCATGATGCAAATTACTTTGGGTTTAATAGTATGACCCAAAATTCCACTCAAAAATTGTGGATATGGGACACCAGCTGTGGGGAAATTAAGTCTGTGACATGATCAGACCTTCCTCATACTGAAAAAAGCCATCCCATTTGGGTTAAGGGTGCTTGGCTTAATCCCAACTTCACAAAACAAAGTTCTTTAAAACCATTTACCTTCTTTGTGCTTCCCCGCCCAGTGCACAATTTTTCCCAACACTTTCCCATGATCCCTGTTCAATGGCCCTTCACACATCTCCCGACTCTGGGGTCATCCCCCAAAACCACAGGGATGGGATTTTGAGAAACAGGCCCAAATTTTGGAAAAAGTATAAAAAAAATTTTCCCAAATGTCCAAAATCAACCTTGTTCCAAAACAATACATTGTCAAGAAAAACCCGTTCTCTTCATTTACACAATTAAAACTAAGGTGTAATTATAATAGAAATTTAAAGATGGCAAACAATTACTAAACCCCCCCATTCTCTTCTCCCGGGCTACAGTAATAAGGGGGAAAAAACATCACCCAAACACAATTTGGCAAAACGTCACGCCCAAAACTAACGCTCACTGGATGGTCGAGGGACCACACAGGGTTAACACTCCATCCTGGTGTCACTTCTTCCCAAAAATTCAGAAAACTTTCCTTCTCTCCCCCATGGGGCCGGGGCACTAACAAAAAAAGGTCAAAGGGCCCCCCAGTACATCAGCACCCAACCCTTTGGGTTATCCGATAATTTAACAAAAGCTAAAATTTATTCTTGCAGCCAGTCCCAGTCAAATCTGTTCTCATCCCCAACTATGGCCTGCACACCATCATACTTGTAATTTCTGCATTAAAACCCTTTCCCCAACCCATCCCTCCCGTGGCAACAAACCTGCACACACATACCAACATGGGGAAAAAGGGTCAGGTAACTGTTTCCTAAATACTCTCTGGGTTTTCTCTATAAAAAGGGTTTTTACCATTTAAATCTAACCCCGATCTTTCATCCAAATAACATCGGGTTCAGACCCTCCCCAATTTAGCCTGCCGCTGCAACCTTGTTCCCTCCGACCCTGTCCCCCATCGCTTGCACTCCTCTTATCCGCTCAACTTGCAGGCCCCCCCTAATTTCATTTTAGGTACATTAAAACATAAACCAATTAATCAAAAAAAGGAAACCCCATAACAATTTCATAATTTCACGATTTACAATAAACCTGATTGGACTAACACTTCCTTCCCCCAGACTAATTTTCCACAAATTCTTTCAAAAAAATTCTCATGTTTCTTCCATGAATCTTCTTGAGCCCCCAAAATATATTTTTTTTTATGGAGAAAATATTCCATGTTCAAAATCTTTTTTCCCTGGGGTTCGAGGGAAAACATTTTGATCAGAAGGTCATTCCACGGGAAAATGGCAACCCCTCACTTTTTGACTGGGGGCAATGCAAATTGGGTTTTTTTCCAAGACAGGGCACATGTTTTTCCCTATTACTAGCATTTGACTTCCACAAAATTAATTTGGAGAAACTTTCCCTCCCTCCCACCCAACCAATACAACCCCAAAAAATGCAAGCTATTTGGCCGTGAAAAACCCCCTTTCCCCCAAAAAAAGTGGGGTAGTCACTAAACTGTGTGAAAAAAACAAAAACTTGGCCCCATGTCTTCAATTTTTTTCTTGGCACTCTGGGAAATTCCTAAACCCCAGTGATATTTTTAGTTTTTGCTTTATGGGCAATGGGGCCCTTGGGAAAGGGGGCGAGGGTTTTATTTGGATTTGTGGTTTTTCCTGTTAGTCTTCCCACCCGGCCGGTTTTAATTTTAGCTCATTTAAAGGACGTGTCCCAAACACCCCTTGGTGCTGACAGACGTTCTGCCCCTGTTGATATTCCCCTCCCATTGCTGGTGCCCCACCAAAAAGTGTTGGCTGACTGGTTTTCAGTATACCTGAACAGTTGGACTCTTCCCACCCGGGGTGGTTTCTGGTCATTTTTGATGTACAGTTAGCTGGGTCCCCCGAGTGCCAGCACAGTCATTGTCACTTTTTTTTTTAGTCTTGTGACCCGGTTGTCCGAAACAAAAAGCCCCTCAAAGGGACCAAAAAGGCTCACAGACTCTTTTCAAAAAATACCCAGGGCTTGGACCACCAAATCCTTCATTTTCTAAAAAAACATATTACTTTAAAATGGCCTTTTTTTTTAACTTCACTTTAACCCAATATTTTTATACTCTGTATGTTTTAATTTTTATCACAATAACTTTTTTCCCTAGTGGCTCTAAAATCCCCTACTGACCCCAACTCTCTCTTCTGTTTTTTTTTCTGGTTTTCTTTTTTGGTGGCCGCCCCCTCTCAAAACATCATAATCCAACATCCAACATTGATGGACTGAAAGCCAAAAAGTCTAAATTTACCAAACATCGGTTTCCCTTCCCTGAAAAACCCCAAATACAAAAAGGACTGTTTGACTTATTTGGGGGAAATTTCCCAAAAAGAGGGACTGGGTGGGGCTCGTGGTCCCGGAACCCCCCGGTTTTTACTTTTTTCTCCAGCTCTTGGGTTTTTTTTTTTTCCAAAACCCCGGCCATCCCCGGGCCTTACTTATTCTATTTAATTAATGTTGACTTATGTTTATTTTTTTTTTGTGTCTTCTATTTTCTATTAATTTTGTAAAGCACTTTGGGCTACATTTTTTTTGTATGAATTGTGTTGATTGATTGATATTGGCACCAAAATGCCCACAGCACTCTCTTCCCCCCCCAAAAACTCCAGTCCCACATGCCAAAGTGTTTTTCTCCATCAACACCCCGGGGGGGGAACTTCCCCCGGGGACCCGGGCCTGGATCCCCCCCATATCTTTGGCTTGACCGAAAATGGGGTGATAAACTTTGGAATGATTTTGTAATTGAAAAACAGCTTCTAACCTTTTTAAATTCCCCCTTTTAAAATTAAAAACAAGCTCCCCCTACTTTCAAACAGGGTCCCATTTGCGGGGCAAAGTCCTTCTTAAAAACCCAAAGGGATTTTACTGCTAGGAACGGGGCCCAACATCCATAAAATTTTTTGGAAAAAAAATAACAACAGGGCTCCCAAAGCAAAAGAAGAAACAAAACTATAAACACACTTGTGACAACCCCCCTGTCTCAGTATTGCCCGAACCAAAGTGATAATGGTTTTTCCTCCGTTCCTTTGTCACTACAACAGAGAGGGAGTGGTTTTATGAACAAAGTGCAGCAACTCCCTTTTTTAATCTGGCAAGCTGAAGAGGTTTTGGGATGGCATGTGACCTTCAGATTTTACACCTGCCATTGGAACATCCCAACTGGTTCGTCCCCTTTTATATGGAAACTGCATGGCCCAAACCGCCCCCACAGAGGTTGGGGCATTCTGATCAACAAATCATTGGGGCGATGTTCCTAACTTACAAGACACGTGTTGGGGTGACTAAAAATCCGGAAAATCAGTGGCCCCAGTCAGAGTAATAAACTGTTTATAATTTCCCCCTTGGGGAAAACAATACCATAGCATCTTCCCGGGGCAAAAAAACCCCTGAACGATTTTGGGCCCGTTAAGATGCCGAAATCATAACCCTTTTAAATTACCCAACCAATACTGATACCCCTTTTCACACACACCAAAATTTTTTGTTAGTATCCTAATTTAGTTATTTTAAATTGTTGGAAATCTAAGGGTTTAAAAGGGTTTATTTGGGGTTTTTTGACTCCTGAATTGATATTTAAATGCTCCTTATGAAATTTACAAAAAAATATTCTCTACCCGTGGACCCTTGCACCAAAATTTTTCCCCACTTGTAAATTTGTTTTAAACGTGCAACTAAAATATTTTACAACAACAAAAACCCCAGGACAGGGGGCCTCTCCTTGGGCCTGGAGGCCGCGGGTGCAGGGTTTTTTCTCCAACCCGGGTTTCTTAATAAAAGCACTTTTGCTAAAAGTAAAATTCTGCTTCACTTTAATTTATTTTGAGCACTTATTGCAATTTTTTTCTTAAGCAATATTTTTTAAATTTCTCCTTTTATTAACTCAAATGACAAAGAGCCTTTTTCCATTTTAAAACTTATTTCATTTTAAACCCGTTTATTTATCACTATTGGGTTTAATTTTAAAAACTTGGAAAAAAAATGGGAAAAAAATGAAAAGGGCGAAATTTCGTCCCTTTTTGCCCCTTTTCCTTTGCATGATAGAAAAGGGAAAAAACTAGGATATGAGGGAAAGACCTACAGGGTTAATCTAATTTTCTAGCTTTTTAGTGCTTTATTGGCAAAATTGCTTTTTAATTAACAACCAAAGGGGAACAAAAAACCCAAAACCCTTTTTCCTCCAGGACTGGGATTGGGCACCCTGGGAGGGGAGAACTTTTCCCCTTTGTTTGGGCCAACGTGGCTTGTTAAAACTGATAGAAAATCTTTATTAATAAAGGGGGAAAATTTCCAATTCCCGGTGGGAAAAATTTCCCCAGTTTCGAAAATGGCCCAAAATCCTCCCCCGAAAAGGATTTTCTGCTGCTTCCGGTTTTCCTTCACCTGATCCAGTTTACAGGGACATTTAGGTTTTTGTTTCTTTTTTTAAAAAATTTTCATCAAAACTTTTCAAACTAAAGGGAAAAAGTGAACACCCCCCCAAACATTTTTTTAAAATAAATAATAACAATTTTGACATGTGGTTTGGGGGTGGGTAAACCTTAAAAATCAAAACACTTTTCTTTAAGGGGAAAACAAAATATACTTTAATTCAAGGAAAAAATTTCTCAATTGACATGTTGCTTAAGCTCAAGTATCAGTTGGTACAAAATAAAAAAATTTTCATAAGTGTGTTTGCGCTTTTTCTTTTCAACCAGTTGTCACATTTTAAAATTTTGCTCTGTCCTGGATTACGGTTGCCCTTAAACAACCTCTTACCCAATAGGTTTGAATCCAGGTTTTTTCTCCCGTTTTGCACTTTAAGTGGCGGTTAATAACAAAACCGTAACATTTTATGAGAGTCCAAAACTTTAATATTAAAATTAAAAATAATTTGTTTTTTTAGTTCCAACCAAACTTTTTCTTGTTGGGGAAAAACCCTTGGGGCCCCCTGGGGCCAACTTTTCCCTTTTTTTAAATGTTGGTTTTTACTTTTAAAATGGGTATTTTTCTTTATTTTTGCCATTAATTTGGGGAAAAAGGGGTTTTAATTTTCAAAAAAATGAAATTTTTTCCTTAATTTTTTATTGGAACTAATGTTTAAAAACCTTTTAAAATTTTGGTTTAAATTTTTCAAGGGTTTTAAAAATTACAATTAGAATTTCCAAAAACAAATAAAAAAATTTTGGCCCTAAAATTTTATTATTAATTTTAAATATTTTAAAAAAAACAAGGTTAAAAATTTCAAAAATTTAATTTTTCCTTTTTTAAGACCCTTAAAGCCCTTAATAAAGTCCCAGAGACTTTTTAAAAGGGAAAAAAAAACCCCAAAATTTTTTGGGGTTATTCATTAATTTTTGAAACCGGGGGTTTTTAAAAACCCCAAAAGGGTTTTTTTGAGGGTTTCCAAAAATATTTTTTTCTTAACCTTTTCACTAATTCTTTCTAACCGGTTTAATTGGGAAAAATCGCAATGGTTTTAAATTTTTAAGAAAAAAAAAGACAAATTTTTATTTTTATTTTTGGCCCCGGTTTAATTGGGTTTTTTTAAAAAAAAAGCTTTTAAAAATTAAGTAGGCCCAAAAAAATTTCAGCCCTGAAAAATTAAAAAAACCGAAAAAAAGGGATCCCTTATTTTCTTTCAAAAAAGTGTGTTGGAAGGGGATCTTTTTTATAAAAGGTTTCCCTTTTACCTTTTAAAACTTTTAATTGGTTTTTTATTTGAACCAAAATTTTGTTTTGATTTTTTGGGGCCAAAATTTCAATTTTTTTTGTTCCCAAAAAATAAACAGGGCTTGAATTAAAATTTTTGTTTTTTCTTTTAACACCTAAAAAAAAAAAAAAAACCAAAAAAAAGTTTATGGTTTACTTATAAAATTCAGTTCTTTCCCAATGTTGGGACCCAATGCTATTTTTTTGCCCAATTTAAAAAAATAAATGAAAAAGAAAAAACAAAATTTTTTCTTTTTTAAATATCTGGGTTTTAAAAGAAAAAATGGCCCCTTTTTGGAATTAAAATTCCCCAAGGGTTTAAAAAATTTAATTTGCATCTTTTTGCAACCTTTTGGGGAAGTTAAACTTTAAAATTTTTCAATTCCTTTTTTAACTTTTTTTTTTAAATAAGGGGGGGTCAAATTAAAAAAAAAAAAAAATTTTTAAGACAAAAAGATTTTCCCAATTTAAAAGTTAAAACAAATAAAATTTAGAAAAAATTCCCTTTCAAATTTTTTTACCCTTTTTTAACTTTCCCTTTTGCTAACTTAACCCCTTTTTACAATTAAAATTTAAAACCCAAAAAACAAAAAAAAATACTTTTCTTAAAAATTAAAAAATTTCAGGAGAAAACCAAAAAAGGAAATTTAAAATTTTACCTGGTAAATTTAAAAAGAAAACTTAAACTTTTTTTGCAATTTTTGGGAAGTTATTAGTTAAACAAATTATCAAAAATTTTGGACCGGGAAAAATGTAGTTTTAGAAAACTTTACAAACTTCCCTTCAACTTTTTTTGGGGGGGGGGGGGTTTTTTTTTTTTTTTTTTTTTTTTTTTTTTTTTAAATTTTTTGGTTTTTTTTTAAAGAAAAAATTGTTTGGGGGGAAAAAAGTTTTAAAATTTTTACCCTTTTTTCCCCGTTTCCAAGTTTAAAGGCCAAAAAATTTAGGACAAAACAAAGGGGGTACCAATTTTTTTTTTTAAAAAATTCTTTTTGCCCAAAAATTTGCATCTTGCAACTTTAAGTGTAACTTTCATTGTCATTCCTTCTTATCTTTTTTTTTAAATAAACAGGTGCTTGCTCAATTAACATTTGTTTAGTCTTTAAGCACTATTAAAGTTTACCAGCTGCTTTAGTGCTTAATACATTAGTAAAATTGCAGTAATAACTTCCCTTTCAATGTTGTTTGCACCCTGTCTACTTCCTTTGCTAATCTGAACTTTGATACAATAAAGTAGAAAACTTCGATAAGAACACAAATTTATACATTTCTTAGAAATATCTGCAGGCTAGATAACTAAACGAAATAAGAATGACACAATGACTGAAATTGGAATAAACTCTAATAAATTCTAATGCAGATCTTGTGAAGTGATGCATCTTTAGCTTATGCATGTCCATCACTGGATATGTGCAGGCAACAATGTAACACGTTTTAGGAGAAAACATTGTCACATAACATTTCCCTTCAACTTGTTTATTGATGTACTGAACATGAAAAATACAACATATAAAAAAAAAAAAAGTACATCTTTTTAAGTACAACAGAAGACTTTTCTCTTCCAACAGATGTGAACTGAATTATACAGTACAATTTCAAATAAATTTCTACCTTACAGAAATGTTTTGACAAACAGCAGAGTAAAATTTTTAATGCTTTGCCACTAGTGTGCTACTTAAGCCTGCTTTCTGATGCAAACTTTACAAATCAATATTCTAAAATGAATGCTTTTTAGACTATAAAACATTGCAAAAGCATTCATCGGGTAAGCACAAAAAGTTGCATGATTACAACATTCTGTGATCCATGGTATATGTATTCCTAAATTGTAAAAGTCATATGTATGCATAGCACGCTGCTTGTTCTAAGGGAAGCTTATTAGTAATCAGTATACAAATCTGGACATAACTACAGTAATCAGTGCATCAAAACAAAGGACGTACCAAGTCTTCTCTGCCTTTGTTGGTTAAATGGTATGAAGAAAATGTTTGAGATAGTCAAAAATTTTACTCTCCGTCCCAAAAGTTTAAGCATTTAGACAACAGCGTCATATTAAATTCTTTATGAAAGACTTAAGCAAATTTGTTCAAAATGTTTTATATTTGTAACATGTATATAGATAGATAAAAAATAACTATAAGCTTAAGCAGAAGCAAGACTACAGACAAAACAACAGACAAGTCTGATGCACTGTAAATATGGTTTTGACAAAAATAATCAAGTCCAGTTAAAATGTAAACATACAATAAGCCAATAAACACAAAACTAAGAACAAGAAATAAAAAAAAATCATTTGGCATTTAACTTCTGAAGAGAAAAAAACCCACATTAAACAAAAGCACAAGTTTTCATTCTAAATTATAAAGTCAAAATGGATTTTTATTTACACAGCTTTTAAAGCTCAGGTGTAATCCTTCCAACTCTTTCTTTAAACCACTATTTTAATACATTTTCCTGAAGAGTTACCTGGCATTTGTAGGAGCAGTTAAACCTTCGTTAAATACTAACACAAAACAGGTCTCTAACAATATAGCAAGTACATCACTAAACACCATGAGCTCTCTTGAAGGGAAATCTTAAGGAAGAACTGATTATTTTCCCCCTTTTTTAAACTCTACAATTTACATGCTGTTGCTGTAATTGCCACCTATTCCTTTCTCAAATTGCTAGCCCACAACCCGCCCAAAATACTGTGAGCTGATCATTGTAGAATAACCAGGATGATTACACTTTCGCTGATGATTAAGCAAATAAGGCCAACAGTGCTGTTGAGTCTACAGCCTTAGATAATACAAACATTTCAAATTTAACTATCATTAATCATTCAAGAAATTCCAAATCACTGTAAATTTCTGTTTCAAAAGCTCACTAGGTGTCATATGAATGCATTTTCAAAGTATCAAGTCAAAATATTTGTTTCAGGTCCTGTAAAAATTCTCCAAATTTTTTTTTTTTTTTTTTTAAATATAAAAATAGATGCTTTTTAACCCACATCAAAGAGGTTATTAGCTCTTTGGCAAGTACTACTATATGAAATTTTTTCCAGTAATCTTACAATAAGCATTAGGTATCTCACCCTAAACCCAACCAACAAACTCAAATACTGGTTTTAACAAAGAAACTCAGCTCAAAATAAATATATTACTTTAAACAGCAAATGCATCAAAGGCATCAAAATAAACAGAAAGACTTTCACATTGTTTTAAAGCAGTTAACAACCAAAAAAAAAAATACTTCACCCATAATATTAAAGGTTCACCTTCAAAGAAGGTTATCAGGTTCAACAGGTAAAATCCTGCTTTTCTAAACATAAAATATTTAAGACTAAGTCAGAGACCAGCAATAATAATAATAAAAAAAAACAAAAAACTAAACAAAAAACAAAAACAAGCCTTTCATTCATATTTACAAAGATTATTAAATGTAAAATTTTCCTCTGTACTTTTGTAGTTTAATATAAACCGAAGAACCATTAAGCTTTGTGTGTTTTGTTTGTTTTAAATGAAACTTCAAAACTCTGTCCCCAAGGCGATAACCATTTAGGCTTGCTATTGCCATTGCAGCTTCATCGTAGTTTGTCATAGTGACAAACCCAAATCCTTTGCACTTGTTTGTACTGAAGTCACGTATTACTTTTACATTGGTGACAGCACCAAAGGGTCCAAACATTTGCCACAAGATACTCTCATCTGCATCAGGTGCCAAGTTGTACACAAAGATACACCATCCTGTGCCAGCATGTCCAGGAATGTTCATTCCAGCCAAACTTGTGACTCCGTCAATGGTCATTGGTGAAAACCTGTTTAAAGAAATTAAAGGAAAACATGTGCAAATAAATTATAAATAGAATTAAAATGTAAAAATTAAAACACAAACAAGACATTCTGAAAAGATAGGACAAAGTAGCAGCAATATTGATGTGTAAGATAGGTAATAAATAAATAATGGATATAAATACAGAAATTATCAGTGTGTGATAATAGTTGTTTAAGACGTGTAAACAATGACAGGTCAGAATGTTTCACGGCAGAAGGATATCAAGTGTCAAAATACTTAAAAGGTCAGCATAAGATTTTCAGTTCTTTCTACATGCACACTCATCTTTGCAGGACAGTGGTTTTCCTGTATAAAAGTTCTGTTTTTAAAGTTGGTTGAGGCTGTGTGGAAGGTCCCAGGGGGCAGCCTGGTGTTAAGGAGTCTAACAGCTTGGGGGTAAAAACTCTCCTGCAGCCTGGCAGATTTGGCTTTGTTGCTGCAGTATCTTCTCTTGGAAGGCAGAAGTGTGAAAAATCCACGTGAGGGGTGTAAGGGGTCCTGCACAATGCTGCAGGCCTTGCGGACACTGCGTTTGTAAAATATGTCCTGTAGTGAAGGGAGAGGCACCCCAATGTTCTCTGCGGTCTTCACTATCCTTTGCAGGCGCTTGAGGTCAGATATGTTGCAGTTTCTATACCAGACAGTGATGCAGCTGGTCAGGACACTCTCCATGGTGCCTCTGTAGAACATAGTGAGGATGGAAGGGGGAAGATGTGCTCACTTCAGCCGCCTCAGGAAGTGTAGTCTCTACTGGGCTTTCTTGATTAGTGATGAGGTGTTATGTGTCCATGCAAGTTCCTCAGTTATGTGCACACCGAGGAACTTGGTACTCCTAACTATCTCCACATCTAAACCGTTGATGCTGAGTGGGATGTGGGCAGGACGTAATTTTCTGAAGTCCATGATTATCTCTTTTGTCTTGTCGACATTGAGAGATAGATTGTTGTCTTCAGCCATGCAGACAACCATTTCACCTCATCTCTATGCTCTTTCATCATCCCTGCTTATCAGTACCAACACCGTTGTATCATCCATAAACTTGATGATGTGGTTGGTGTTGTGCTTGGGCTGTTCAGTCGTGAGTCAGCAGGGTGAACAGCAGTGGACTAAAGCGGCAGCCCTGCGGTGCTTCAGTGTTTAGTGTGATGATGCGGAAGTGTTGTGGCCCATCCGAACTGACTGGGGCCTCTGTCAAGAAGTCCAGGATCCAATTGCAGAGGGTGGTGTTCAGGCCCAACCTGCTCAGTTTTACAACCAGCTTTGGAGGGATGATTGTGTTGAAGGCAGAGCTAAAGTCTATGAATAGCATCCTGACATGTGTGTCAGGGAGAGGTGAAGGGCAGAGCATATAGCATCCTCGGTTGACCTGTTTGAGCAGTATGCAAACTGAAGAGGGTCAAGGAGGCAGGGAGATTAGTCTTTATGTGTGACATGACTAACCTTTCGAAGCACTTCATTATGATTGGCGTGAACGCAACTAGTCAGTAGTCAGGCATGTCACTGATGACTTCTTCAGCACTTGTATGATGGTGGTCGACTTGAAGCATGCGGAGACTGACTCAGAGATGTGTTGAAGATGTCTGTGAGGACACCAGCCAGTTGACTGGCATTCTTTGAGCACAAGACCAGGTATGTTGTCAGGTCCTGCAGCCTTGCGTGGATTGACTCTGGATAGAGTGCTCCTCACATCTGTTATGGAGAGAGCGCTTGGTCAGTGGAGGAGGTGTTGCTTTCTCGCAGGCTCTTTGTTCTGTGCCTCAAACCGTGCCTGAACGCCTGCCACATCGGCGTGTGTCTCTGGTGCTGCTGAATTGTTTGTTGATCTTCTCGCGTATGCCACTTTGCTCTCCTTATAGGCGAGACAGGTTGGCTCTGGTCACCCTGAGGACGGCCTTGTCTCCCCGATCTGAAGGC
>NW_024379325.1:0-49446 GCF_016835505.1 Polypterus senegalus
AAAATTTAATGTGGAAAATTTTAAAATTTTTTTCTTTTTTAAAATCTGTAGCTGGAAACTGATTCTTGGTTTTTTAGCAGTGAGAATCATAAGCTTCTAAAGACTAATACATTTCTCTTATTCCTTTTATTCTGACTGACGTAATATATTTATAGTGACATAATATATTTATAGTGAGATACTATTGTGCAGAGCATTCAAAGTACCCAGCCTCACTGCTGACTAGTGTGTTACATACACACACCTGTATCAACTGTGCAGCAACATTTTTCCTTTTGCAACTTACGGTGAAGTTATATGTTAGCTCACCTTTGCTAGATTGATTGCACAATGATTGGCGAGAGATGATTAAACCATTATACTGCAGTTAAGTTATCTTGTTTGAAATTTAGGTAAAAGCTTATAAATCCCTGCATTTTACACTGTTATTCCTGGGATTGTTAGCATTAGCAGTACACAGTAACAGTTAAATATTTAAGAATGTAGCAGTACTTTGGCTGGCTCTTTACTTGTTACTTATGTGCTCTAATTTCACAGATAAACTGGTTGCTGTATAGGTTCAGGAAAAGAACATAAGTTTACTATCATTGTTATGGAATTCTCCTCCTCAGCTAGCTTTGACTGTTAGGGTCCTTGATATATCCTCTGTTGTTTTATAAAAAAAAGTGTTACTGTTTCGGGCACATTGGCTTACAAAACTACAGTAGTTTCTATTTCTAATAAAGTTTCTTTCCCCAGATTGGGTTTAGTTACTGCAGTAGTATCAAAGTTTGGAAACATAGATCTTAAGACCTGTAACCACTCAGAGCGCTCTGAATGATTCAGAATGTTCAGCTCAGAGAGTTCTAGACGGTATACTGTACTTTCCAACCTGAGGTTTTGTTTGTGCCAGACTTTACTCACCTGTTGCGGGGTTGCTTGGGCGACATTTTGACTCTACATCATTCTTTGTATAAATTTGATCATGTGTGCAAATGTTCAGTCTGAACTTTTCAGTTCTGTCTTGGGCTTGAAGGATATGCCCCTTTTATTTGACCCATTGGTTGTTTTTTGTTTTACTATTTTGGAGTAATTATCATCACCATACTGAATTATGTCACTTACTTACATTATGTACAATACAAATCTGCAATTTACCTGTTGAGCACAAATAGGAAATGCATAAATAATCTTTTGCCTTTCTGCTGTCAGTGTTGAGTATTTTGATGTTAATGTTGAGATATCTTTAATACTCTTTTTTGGTGGTTATAATGTTTTTATATAATAACATTTTTGATAAATATTCATTTTGTATGGCATTATTCAGCTGTTGGACAATTATGCAATACAATACAATTTATTTTTTGTATATCCCAAAATCACACAAGAAGTGCCGCAATGGGCTTTATTATATGGCTAAAAAATTTTATTAACTCAATCTCATAGAAGATGAAAACATTTGTATGTAGCAGGTATGGTCAGTTATCACATTAGCTACTTATACCTGAGCTCAGATAAAATTCCTGTTTCATACTAAGTAAAAAAGCTTACACATGAAGGAAAACTCAATGTTGAATGTTAAAGACGGACTAAAAGAGATGTTTTTGATGCTTTGGGGGATTGATTGAAAACAGCACACTAAATTACCTACACAAACACTTTTACCTTTTTCTCTTACAGACAAGTTCCATAACTAAGATTCAAAAGATCACAGTCTTTCATGCCATTCCTAGAAACCATTTCTAGTCATCTATAGGCAGAATGAATATCACATGCCTTGAACTTTCCCATAGTGTTCTCCTTCATGCCTTTATTCATCTTGCAGAGTATGCTAATCTGGCGACCATACATAGCCATCTTGGTAATATGTAAATTCAGTGCAGTACACAGTACATACTGGTCACAAAGTACAGGCAGTCAAGATGTCACACAAACAATCTTGCAAAGCAATGGAACCCACAGATCAAATTATATGCAGTGGCATTTTCATTAATCTGACGCACTAGTAAAAACCACTCCTTTTTCTGGTGTATATACATTTTTCAGATACATCACTTCTCTTCCACATACCAGTGACCTATTTTTTTTTAAATATTAATAGATGACTCTGCATAAGTAAGAGAGTGTAGATGTGTACCCTAGTGTGTCCTGGTGTATGCTGATATTCTCTCCTGTTGAGGACAGGATTTTGGTTTGGTCATTGGGTGAATGGAAAACTGCTAAATATTTAAATTATATGAAAAAACAATGTAAATCACTTACTTATCAGTTTATTATTTTTTAGTATTCAGTGCTGGAATCTGAGTTAACAAATTCTTCCGATATGTTTTGTGAAACAAAACAATAAGAAATAGAGTGATATGATCATTAGATACCATCATCATACCCAGCAAAAGTACAGTATTTGTGATGCTCATTTTGTTGTTTTTTTCTAAAATTCTACATTCTGATAAATGAGACACAGAAGATTTCAGTGATTGTTTTATAGAACAAATAATTTTAATATTTCTTCTTTTCCTTACATAGTCATTAAAACTTTGAGTAATTAAAGTTGTTTATGTATTTTAACTTGGCTTGGGACACTGTAAAATCTGTTTGTGGTTTGTGGTGGGGTCCTTTTATTGGTCATTAATGCTGAATGTGCAGAGCACAAGGAAATAACAACATAAAGAAACTTTTTTCTGCACCATTTTTAAAATTACTTTGAAGTAGGTGTAGAGGTTAATAGTATTTTTTCATGCATCCAGAATTTGCAGTTTAAATTCTTCACTAGGTCATGGTTTGTGTGGAATTTGCATGTTATCTCCTTGTCTGTGTGGGATTTCCCTTTCCCTATTCCAAAAGACATTTGGGTTTAGTGATGACCCTAAAACTAGTACCCTGTGTTTATGTACATGTACAGTATGTCTTGCAATGTCTTGCACCTGTTGTTTCCTTTAGGGGGCGATATAGCTCCCTAATAGGAATAAGTTCCTTTATAATTGCGACGTTTTAAGTTACCGAAAAATATAGAGATATGATATTAAAAGGCGATATCCCTCCACAGTGATAATGGGGTCAAATCACATAAGAGAAAATAACTTAGCTTCTTTACTGACAGTTTAAAGGCATTACAGACGGGAAGCCATGACAATATCAAGGTGGGATCTTGATCTTTAAAAGTCTGCCATTTTCGCTTGCTGCACTGGAAGGCTTTTCAGGACAAATGGCGATATCACCCATTCGTCCGTCCATTGGCTTCGAAGTGTTTGGTTACACTCCAAGTATTTATACTGTCTTCTCCACGCGTACGCCCTTCCCTGGTTTCCAAACAAGGAAAGGAAAGGATTAAATTTCATCTCTAACAGGAGGGAAAAATAGCATACACCTGTCTTTAGGCTGGCTATGCATTCCTCAAGCTGCCTCCATCCATTTTGTCCTATGCTTGGCTAAGCACTTCTAAATGCTGAGAGCCTCTTTTGGCCTGGCCTGTACATGTAATGGATTTATAAAATAATTTCTTGTACAGAGCACAGTGACATTAAACTTACATTCTTGTTACACCTGTCTAGCATTTTTCAGCTTCCCTCTTCCTGGGCTGCCATAGTCGTTCTAACTCCCCATGTCCCTGACCTAGATTAGGTGGTTTTAAAAAAAGTGTATGCAAGTATGTAGAACAGATGAGAGTCTACCTCTTGCATATATTATTATTAATGTTATTATAATTTTAGGTATTATTTCTTAAGTAGTGTGGCAAACAAGAATAGGCTTTTCAGTCTGTGAAGTTATTACTTCAACCTAATAATTCACCAGTATCTTCCAGTGCTCCTGGATTCAGTCTTATATACACCTCCCCGTAATTTCCAGCAGTGTTCTTGAAGTTTAGCTATAAGCTGTGTTGACGAAGGTTTCCATATAGTTCAAAATAACTCAAATGCACTAGTATGACTCACTATACAAAAATACTCCACAGTCCCGTGTCTTTGTTTTAAAGATTTTAGTTAAATTCAAGGCAAACAGTTCACACAAAAAATAGAACATTAGAACAATCTAGGCGAGAACAGGCCATTCAGCCCAACAAAGCTCGCCAGTCCTATCCACTTGAAAATGTTATTATTATGAGTCATCATGATCACTGATTTAGTGGGTGATTTATATAGACAGATATATACAAACTTTATTAATACTGAAGAAATGCAGGGTTTTGTGCAGCAAACAAAAGGCACTGATATACAGTACGTTTAACAAGAATTATCTATAACTATATTAACAAAGTGTAGGTATTTACTAAATGTAAACTTATTAGATTTGCACATAATTTAAAAAATATAATTTTCAGTACAGGACATCAGTCATTTGCACAGTATAAGGCATATAGCATCATTGCGTGTTAAGATGTCTGCTAAGACCAGCTCAGTGCCATTCAATAAATGGGAGCAATATCTCCTCAGCCGAGGGGTTACTAATTATAGAGCCTGATGGCTGAGGTAGAAACCAACTAACATCACATAACTGGTTTTTCTCAGTTGGTTACAAAAATATTTAGCAAAACTTACAGTGAGTGAGAGTCATTTGCCCAAGATAGGTAGCAGCTTCCCGGTGACCTCTGTTCTGCCACTTCCTCCAGTGAGTCCAGCCTGATCTGTAGTTAGAATAACCCCCCTTTCCTCTTGAACCATAAAAGGGCCCACAAAAGGAGGGGGGAATTGAGGGTTATCTGCCCTTTAAAAAAACAATTTGTTGCAGTATTTTTTTGATGATAAAAAATTATTCTTTTTCCCTTTTTTTAAGTTTTGATGCTGTTGTTTGAGTGTTATTATTTGCTTAAATGTATTGGAACTTTTAAATTTTTTGTAAAAACAAAATGTGAAAATTTTACATATAGCCCAATGGTCACTTCATTGAGCGGTATTTGGGTAGGGGCCCTTTGGCTTTTAGGGGTGGACTGTTAAAGTTTGATTTTTTGTTTGAGTAGGCAAGTTTGGGAATGAAGAAGAAGGGCAATTGTAAAATTATCAATGTTAATTTTTAAATTTATTAGTGAGGTTTTAGAATATTAGAATTGTTCTTTAAGAAAGATGATTGGTTTGGGTTTGCGTAGAATGTTAAAAACCCGATCGAGTTTATGAAAAAAAAAAATAATGCATTTTATTGCAACTAATTGAGAAGAAATTGTTTTTGGGACATTTGCATAAAGTATTTGAATAAAGTTTTAAAAAAGATATACATTATTGTACTTTTAAAAGACCATTTAAAAAAGTTCACAGGGCACCTATTTATCATTGAAAACTTGTTAAGACTCTCAACCAAACACATTCAGTACTAGTATTCATCCCCCGTGCAGTTTTTTTCACTCACCTAAGCGTCAACATAAAACCATATTTTATTTTTTTTTTTGAACGATTTGCAAATTTTTTTGATAGGATGTAGTTATATTAAATGAGATCCTTTTTACTGGAAACCTTTTTTTTTTAAAAAACACTGGAAGGAGAATTTCATCTGATGCACACAAGGTTTATTTCCTAATCCTAAATATTCTAATTACACACTGTGGAAAAAACAGTCAGTACAAACAGAATATGATCTTTAACTATAGGAGAGTTTAAATCACATTCCTTGCCTATTATGAGCACACAGAAAGAGAAATTTTGAAAACGATGTGCATAAAATCATAAAATAAGTTAATGCAAATGTTGAAAATGGTGACAAAGAGGCACTGTCATGTATGTGTTGTGGTGAAGTACAGAGAGGGAGTTGAGGGACCTTTAGAATCAGTGCTGTAAATAGGTAATTTAGTACTGTGCATAGAGTTGGGACATGAGAAGAAATTGCAGTAATCAGAGAAAGCATTAACAGACAAAGGGAGTGTATGCAAATTCTACACAGGGAGTATCTAGACCTGAACTTGATTTATACCCAAGATTCAGGGCTATGAGGCAATAATGTTAAGCACTTTAGTACTTTGGAAATCATATTTAATGCTAATGTTTTAAATTATTTTTATTTTTTACTTTCTATTTTAATTGCATAATTGCAAAGTACAATATATATTATAACTAGCAAAATACCAGCTTAGCAGCAGAGTAGAAGTGTGTTAAAGAAGTTATGAAAAGAAATGGAAACATTTTAAAAATAGCGTAACATTTGGTTTCTATTTGTTTGCATAAGCACAGTCCTTCACCAGCAATTATTTAATGTTAGCTCAGACCCAGCACTTAAAAGTTTCTGTCGCACTTTTGCTGAATTTGTGCCAAACACTATTCTATCCCTGACCATCTCATTTTCGTTTGCATAAGCACAGTCCTTCACCAGCAATTTTAAAACACCAGCGGCAGCGTGTCTATAAACTTAATTTAAACTTGCGGTTTACACGTGCTTTGTTACCGCAGTAGCTACACTTATGAATATGCTTGTATGCATCACTTCGCTTCATATTATTTTGCTGCCTCCTCAATTGTGTAATGCGTTTTTGTTCAGCACTCTTTGGTGCTCTTCCTTATTCTCTAGTACTGCGTTCACAGTCAGTTCCGTGAGCGCTCTTCTGTGTGATCTTGCAATGTCACGGCTTTATTTAATGTTAGCTAAGCCCCGGCACTTAAATGTTTCTCTAGCACTTTCGCTAAGTTTGTACCAAACACTTGACCATCTCATCTTTGTTTGCATAAGCACAGTCCTTCACCCGTGAATATTTACCTTATATGGGCAGGCACTCAATTCGTTGGAGGCATGATGATGCGGGGCCAACGGGCTGCAGGCTATGGCCGTATATTTTGGTTGAAAGTAGGTTCCAGTTATGACCGTTAGCGTGTAGAATTTGAAATGAAACCTGCCTAACTTTTGTAAGTAGCTGTAAGGAATGAGCCTGCCAAATTTCAGCCTTCCACCTACGGGAAGTTGGAGAATTAGTGATGAGTCAGTCAGTGAGTCAGTGGAGGTTTTGCCTTTTATTAGTAGAGATAAAAAATGTAATTCCTAAACACTAGAATTACAAAAGCTTACGAGAAAACTCATAAATCTGGCCCATCTTAAATCCACTTTCCCGTCTCCTTTCCCAGCGTCTTTTGTCTTGTAAATGTGTCGATAATCCCAAGCAGCAAGCAGCCTGCTATACCATACCCCTCTCACCAGAGAAACTGCAAAAATCACTCACAAATGAAGCCTTGTTTATAAGTGAGTCAGGTACCTAGGCTAAAAAGTATGTTATTGGAACACATGCATTTCATGTGTGTTCGTGTCCAAAAGATCTGTGTAAGTGTAGGATGACAAAATGTTGAACACATACCTAAAAGACAAACTTTTTCCTTGTTTTAGTACTAACAACAAAATGTAGACTGAAGTGTATAATGTATGAAGACTGAAGTCAAATATCAAATAAGCACTTTCACAAAAGATACAAGTATAACAGAACAAATGTGCTTTTCAAAGACTATAACCGAAAAAAAGAAATGTTTTAGTATTTGCCTGTCGGCCTGACTTCTCAGGTAGTATACTGTTTAGAGTTACTGACTCCAGTTCAGAAGGTTCTGGGTTCGAGTCTTAATGTCTCCCATAATAAATGTTTTGAGTAGAGAGCTGTTCTTATTGTTACTCTTATACAATAAAGCATACATTTAATTTGAGTCTGTTTAAAAGATGGTGTAAATGTATGGTACTTGTAAAGGGTTTGCATTTTTTTATTCAGTTTATTCTCTCAGTCACATTCACGCTTGTCGATCTGACACTGCTGTTTTCAAATAAAAAGGGGCACTATAACAGAGGTGAACTCAGATCGGAGAAAAGAACAGAAGCCCTCCTCACAAGAAACATCCACTCACATATAAGAACAACCAGCTGCACTGTAAGCCATGCTGTTTCTGTGAAGGACAGGTGATTAGCAGGGTAACACGGACTTCGTCCTGTTTCCAAACGGTGCAATCTTTAAGCCTTTAAGCCTGGTGCAGCTGAGATTGTTCTTATATGTGAGGGACGTTTCTTGTGAGGAGGGCTTCTATTCTCTTTCTCCGATCTGAGTTCACCTCTCTTATAGCACGTCTTTATTTGAAAACAGCAGTGTCAGATCAGGGCGTGAAGCATAACTGAGAGAGAATAAAACTGCATAAAAAAATGCTTTAGAAGCACTATAAATTTACAGTGGTTTTACAGATGCAAATCAAATGTATGTTTTATTGTATAATATTAATAATAATAGCAGCTCTTTACTCAAAGCGGTAAACTTCAGAAGCTGCCAGCATCGAACCCAGAAGCTCTTGATTGGGAGTCAGCAGTTCTTAAGCATTGCACCCGCAAGCTGTCGCATCAACCGCCCTACCGTAACCTGCTTTCTTTTTCTTGGTTATATTCTTGAATAATAGCACACTTGTTTTGTTATACTTTTTGTGAAAGTGTTTATTTGATATTTGGACTTCAGACTTCACACCTTATACACAGGTCGTAAAGACGTCCTTGGGTGTGTGGGAACTGTTAACATTTGAATCTGATGATTGTATATAGCGTGGAACGCCTCTCATACTATTCTGACCTCTGGATCTCCTGGAATTCAAAAGAAATGCAGCAACATTTGGACACTGGCCAAGATCAGAACAAAAACCAAGCGCCAGTCACTACCACAACCGCATGAAGGTATACAAATGAATATAATGTTGCATTAGTGCAACAACATTTTCCGAAATGTACAAAACAGGTCATAAAATGAATTATTCCAAATGTCATATATACCTAAGTCTCTCTTTTTTGTCAGTGTGGCTTTTACATCATGGATCAGAAGGTGCATACTAATTCAGCGTGAGCAGGAGCACTCAAGAATAAAACTGAATAAAAAAAATAACCTGCTTTCTTTTATCTTCAGTTAAATTCTTGAATAAATGTGCACTTGTTTTGTTATACTTGTACCTTTTGTGAAAGTGTTTATTTCATATTTGTATTGTATTTCATATTTGTATTTCAGGCCTCACACATTATACATTTCATGTCTACATTTTTTCAATTATTACTAAAACATGAAAAACGTTTCTGTGTTAACTAAGCTTGCTGCTTATTAGCACATTTACAGGACAAAAGATGCAGACGGAGAGGTGAGAATAGATTTAAGGTGGGCTGGATTTATGAGCTTTCTCGTAGGCTCTGGTAATTCTAGTGTTGATAGGTGACAGAAGTCTGGAAAATGTATTTTTCTCACAGTCTGTCTGCTATCTACCCCAAGATCACAGTTTTGTAAATTTCAATCATTTTGAGTATTCACATAAATTATTATCTTCTCAGGAGTAGATATTTCAAAGAAGGGGCTGATGATAGTGATATTTTTAAGACATTAAATGCTTTTGACTAGCTGAGTGAATTTAATTCAGCTTTTGCTTTTGCCTTTTTAAAGCTGCTTATATTTAACATTTCTGGAAATAAAATCATAATAATTTCTGGATGACACATTAGGCCAAGAATGTTTAGGTCAACAAATTAGTGAAAGAAAAAGTAATTGTGATGACTCCCAGATACACTCAACATTTTTAGTGCTCTGGGGTCAGAGTTAACCTTGAATCATGTGAGAAGACCAGGACAATAGTCCTTGATAGGTCTTTAGATAATCTTAAGCCTCTTTTCAATATAAGCATGGATGTCGTCTTTACCAGCTGCTGAAATTTACTGGCAAATGCCTTTGTTATATTATTAGAAGTGACTTCTACCTCTGAAATGAAATATTGTTTACCAGGCAGTAAAGGTCTTTATTTCAAATTAGGTCTAGGTCTTATACTTCCCCAATGCATTATTTAAGGGAGACTCCTTGAGTCAGTATGCTTTTCCTTTTGTATTCCTCATGCAGCCAGCCTACTCCTCCAAAACTATTAAGAGCACATCTAAGATTTTCTCCTTTTCTGTGGATACTGACAAACTTGATCCTCACCTTTGCCTTTGCCTTCTTCCAGTGTGTGGTCAGCCAGCTCGTCAGCTACCAGGGCTCCTGAAAAGAATTGTTGGTGGGCGAACTGCAGAGCCAGGCTTCTTTCCCTGGCAGGCTCTCATCATGGTGGAAGATGTCTCCAGAGTCCCTGAGGGCAAGTGGTTTGGCAGTGGAGCTCTTCTGTCTGACTCCTGGGTACTGACTGCAGCCCATGTTCTGCGCTCTCCCCGGAGGGACAACACAGTTATTCCTGTGTCAGAGGAACATGTGACTATTTATTTAGGCCTGCATGACCGTTCAGCTAACAAGACTGATGCTATCAATGCTACTGCTGAAAAAATTGTTCTCCATGAGAGATTTGACCCAAAGAACTATAATAATGACATTGCTTTGGTGAAACTCAAGAAGAAGGTTAAAATGAGTCAATTTATAATGCCTGTCTGTTTGCCAACCACTGATCAGAGCGAGACTGAACCTCAGCCCCAGGCTTTGGGATTAGTAGCTGGGTGGGGCCTTTCTAATCCAAATGTATCCATGGATGAAGCCACTAGTTCTGACTTTGGCACAGTGTCCGATGTCTTACAGTATGTCAAATTGCCCGTGGTGATGCATACTGAATGTAAAACCAGCTATGAATCACGGTCAGGCAGCTATAACATAACAAACAATATGTTCTGCGCTGGTTATTATGAGGGTGGAAAGGATACTTGCTTGGGAGACAGTGGGGGAGCCTTTATCATGGAGGACCCTCAGACTAAGAGATGGGTGGCTCAAGGGCTCGTCTCCTGGGGTGGACCCTGAGGAATCGGCAGTCAACGAGTTTATGGAGTTTATACTAAGGTTTCCAATTACCTTCGTTGGCTAGAGGATAAACTGACCAAGCAGTAGAGGAAAGGTATATTATGAAATTAGATTGCCAGGTCCCAAGCATGGACTTGGAAACTAAATATGAACAGCCAAATTATACTGGCCCTGACAAAGAAAACATAAGCACTCCATAGCACAATGTAGTTCAAAAAGCAGTGAGCTTTTCAGCATACTGAAACTATAGTGCATAGCATGCTACAGCCTGTTGATATCCACATAGACACTCACTGCATTTCAATTTACAATGCAACACAAACCATTTGAGGAATACGTGCTTAAACCCTTAAGCCTAATCATTCTTTTCGCATTCATTTCCTCTCCATTTCCATGTATTGCAATTGTCCAGAATTGATGTCAAAATTTTGATGAAGCTCAGCGTTTTAGATCTCCCTGACTTTCCCATATACGAAGTATAGGGAAAGTATTGGAATCATTCAAAAATTCCATTTCAAGATTTTGATGAATCTCAATGTTTTAGACCTCCCTGAGTCGAAAATACAATTTTTGGAATTATGTCTGTGTGTTTGTCTGTGTGTGTGTTTATATGTAAACACAATAAATTGAGTATGTTTTCACTTAGGTCAACCAAATTTTGCAAACAAGTATTAGGTACAAAATGTACTGTAGATTTCTATCAGCTTTTGGGCTATTTTGTTAACGGAAGAGGTATTTTACCTTTTATTCATGTAGCTGCAGAGTCTGATTTATTTGATTTGTTGTTGATGGTTCATTAATGTACAGAATATAAAAATATAATCATTGTCTTGTGGTTTACTCCTCAAATATCCATCCCCATATCTGAATATAAGAGAAAGTCTATGGGAGACCACTCTCGATTTTTAGCTTTGCAACTGCAGAAAGAAAACAGTTGGGCAATCTGGTCATTTTATCTTGCAAACATCTTTGTGTGTGTCAGATTCAATTTCTTTTAAAAGCTGGCCTTTTTTTTTCATAGTTTAATTTTTAGTGGGCAGAACCGTATGCTGCTGCTGCCTCTCTGTCCCAGATTCATAACTATGAGCACCCAACTAGGCACTACCAATATGAAATTTGTGTGTTCTCCCCGAATCCGGTGTTTTATCCGTTTCTTATGGATTTCATTCTAAATTTGTCCTTTTCAGAAAGTGCAACTTCATGCATGAAAATTCATTGCAATGAACCTGCACCCTCTTTAGGGTTGGTTCCTGCCAATAGCTATTGATCATGACAGGACATGGCCACAGTGGCCTATAGCTGATGATAGGATTATTTTTAATATTTAATTAACAATTAATTATATCTGCAACATAACATTTTCCCTTTTGCTTATGTGTGTTTACATAGAGTTGTTGTCGGTTATATTAAAATATAATGCAGAAACCCTTAACACATTGTTTGTTTTCAATGTCTTTTAAAAATAAATACAATGCTACTGCAGTATACTATAGTTATTCATATACTGTCTTACTCTATTTTCCAACATGCTGCCCCCTATTTCACAGCTTGTACATTCTATTTATTCAAATAAAGAGGAAAGCCAGAATTTTCACAGAAAAATAGAAGCTATTAACTACAGACTCAGCAACTCCTCTACTCTTCTTTCACCAATACTTGTCTTAATGGATACTTTGCTTCCTTTTTGATAATAACAAAGATACTACTTGGACTTTAAGTGATCTTCCATGCCTATTTAGACATGTCTGGTGGATATAGTGTGTGTCATTTGTTCAAGAAATGGGATTTCAATGGCAGCATTTTTTATCCCTTTCCCTTCAGCTGTCCTTGTCTCATTCCACAAGTTTTTAATCATTCACCTGAACAGTCCCTCAGATATAATTGTTACCTGAAGATTTTCTTATTATACTATGTAATTGCCCCAATATCCCATACAGTCCTACCTATAAGCCTAACAGGTTATCGTTTCATGTTCAGATGTTTTTTTGTTCTTTTGTTTAGTCCCTAATCTATACCATTGTCTGACCATTTCCCATTTTGTCTGTTTCCTTTCTGTCTAAATATATTTCTTCCAACCTTATCTTTCCATTTACTCAACTGTATCTTACATACATTTACCCTGCTATATTAAAAGGCTTGGTTTTGAGGCAATCAGCAGATTTGGATGTTCAGAGTGTCTTTCAGATGTGTTATTATTAGCCAACTGGTGTCATAAGCCTTGACAGTTATTTGAAACTTGCATCAGGCCATAAAAAAGCAGTGCATTGGATATATGTATCTGAAGCTTAGGGTTAATTGCTTTTGTCTAATATTTGGTTGATGTGGCCCCACGTAATTTTTTGCTTATTATTTTGCCATTTTATCTACTATTTATATCTTGTATGGATTTGTTCATGTCAACCAGGAAATCCAATGTTTTATGTATCTAATCTAAAATAAAACATATTTTTAATAATGCACAGACCTTCTGTTATTTCCGGCAGTGCATACTGTATTCTAGGTAAGCCTTCTTTGTGCTCCAGTGATTTTACATATCGAATGATGAATTCTCACTTGGAATTTTGCTCGCATACTTTATTACCTGCATTGCATGCAATTTTCTTCACTGGAAAACAGTATATGTTGCTCTTCTTTATCCATTTAGTTATGCAACTTCAGGATAAATCAATCCACTACTGTCTGCTCATTTACATTGCTGAAAGCTGGTATACTAACACAGTCAATGACATTAAATAGAGCGATTTAAGTGCGACAAAGAGTAGCATGTTGGCATGTTTTATGCAATGCTCCTATTCATAATGCTGCATGATTGCCACTGTGCAGGCACTACTAAAATTATTGTTTCTGTTGCATCATATCTGTCGTGTTACTGATGGTGTTTTTGACCTTTGTTTTGTTGCTTTTCCTCATTTTCATTTTCTCTTACTTTCAGTGTGCGGAACTCCTCAGTCAGTCGGACTAAGGTACAAGAGAATTTCAAATGGAAATTTTGTTGCTAGAGGTGTATCCCCATGGATTGCCATGCTATCAAAAAATGGCTTACCATTCTCTTGGAGGCTCCCTTGTTGGTATGTTAAACTTGAACTTCTGAATTATTTGTCAACTAAATTTAATTTGATAGCATTGAGATACAGTTGATGAGAAGTCCCAGAGGCTTAATCATTTTAAAATAAATGCAGGCACTCAATAAAACAGTCAAGGTAATTACTTAGAAAAAAGCCAACAAACTAAAATAGAAATAAAGTTGTCTAAAACTGACATCCAACAAAAAGTTGGAACATGGATGAAGGCATTGTTAAAACAAGTGTAATTGAGTTTTAAAGACACAAGAATACTTTGACTAAAACATCTTCCTTTACCTAAGATTTTAGAAACGTAGTTTAAGAAAGTGATAGAGGAAAATTTAAGGGTTAGGTATACATAAAAGTGAAAAAGTCGGTTTCCAAGTGTTCAGAAGGATACAATATTTAAGGATGCAGCACTTGGAGATTGTGATAAGTAGAGTTACAAAAAGAATTAAAATATTTTAAAGGTGATTTCAAACTAATGCCAGTTGGTATTGACAAAACATTGGGATGAAGAACAGAATTATGTTTTTAGATTATTTGTTGAAAGAATGAGCATGTTTGAAGGGCAGTTAATTTCAACCCTCCATTGCATTGGCTTAAGACATCTGGAGGCAGATTTTTCACATCACAAATCTTATTAAAAGTAACATTTGTTCCAAAAACACAGAATTCATAACCTCAGAGCCACTTAAATAAAGCATTTAGCCAACTGGAGATCTAGCATGAGTACCTAATTATTCAGGAAAAACATCAAGCAATTTATAAGGTCAGAATATGTTACAAATGTTTGTATAAGTGGTTTTAAATTTAAGCACAGGTAAGTTTGACTTGCTCACGTTGCAGAACTGAACTGGCAACTTTCTGGCCAAGTATTAGAATATTTGTTTTCGTCTGTCTTTTGTTTAGTTATGCAGTATAGTTTTTCACAGTAACGTTTATCAACTTTAAGTGTTTCAATCATGATTCTTATTTTTGGAAACATTGAAGGCACTCCTAAGGCCTAATTACCAAAAATATAAACCCTATCCCAAACCTCAAAGCAGACACACAACATGCATAGTTTCAACAGAAAATTGGGGAAAAGAGGAAAAAGATTATTTTTAAGATTTATTTAACAATATATTGACAAGAAAACAGAAAATTGTGTGCCTGAAAGGCAAACCAAAAAACAGGCCAAAGTTCTAATAAATAAAGATATATATAGATAAATCTGGAAAATAAACAAATTAATAATTTCAAGAGAAAGTCAAAACATAGAATTCACTATTTGATTTAACATTTAGGAACTGAAACCTACAGCCTAAACATAAAGGCTTGAGATCAGTGCATTAACTGTAAGCGTGCCCTCTTTGGTTCAAGGTAAAGAACACAAGAAACATAACAAAGCCACTTGATACAATACATTATATTTAAAAGATAATGATCTGAAATAATACATTAGGCAGTATTAAGTAAGAAATAAAAAAGTAAAACTGTATTAACTAACAAAAAATAGTATTAACTACAAAAACATTATTAACTACATAATAGTATTTGGAGAAACAAAAGTAGGTCAAATAAAAATAAATTACTTTTGAGTCAGAGTTGAAACCCTGTCTATTATATAAAAGTGAATAGGAATGCCAATTTTGGTTAGGCTAAATGGCCTGTTCTTGTCAAGTTTTGTAATACCCTAATGTGCTAGACTGTCTTTGAAAAAAAGATGTAGAATTTTAGATTTCAGATTGAATAGTATCTTTTGTATATAGTATTTTTCTCTTTTACACCATTGATAGCTGCTTCTATTGGTAGAACAATGGGTCACAATCTGAGCAACTCTCATCACACATTAACACACAGACACACCTGTGACAAAATATTTAATAAACAAAAACGTCTTTGATGAAGTAAATAAAATTACAATGTGACAACTTTCATAGTAGTTAACCAATCCCTGAATTAACCTAAAAATGTCACAATTGCAACAAACAGACAAGAAACTAACATTTCTATAATTTAAATATTGTTAATGGTGCTTTTCATAGTTCTAAAGTTTCAAATGTCTTAATGTGAGCTTTTGCCTCATTTTATAGCTAGAGTCCAACCAATAAAATTTGGTTCCGATATATTAAGCTGATGTTTAGTCGTTATACATTTATTGGTATCAAGTTGAACTCTCAGCAATTTTATGAGGTTTAAATTCTTCAAAACAAAGCATGATTTGTAGTTTTTCTTTTTCTAGTACAAATATCATCAATTTGAAAAGCCACTCCACTTGACTGGCATGCAAAATGAAACAAACTGAGTGTTATAAACAGGGAGCTTCAAAATACTAAACTTCATCCACATTCCCCACAACTGACAAAAAAACAAATTTTAGCAGAGGATGCAAAAACCATTCATTTACTTACTGTAATACTTGGAAGTTCACAGTTTCATATTAAAACTGCATTCCACTTTATGTGTATTTCTCCATTTTTTTCCCACTTCTGCCAAAAGGGAAGTTGTACAGCCTACACCAAGTGTACCCGGGGTTTTTTACTCAGTAACTAAGACTGTCTTTGCTTCAAAGGTCAGAAATTACCCAGTAAAAATAGAAAAGTCTTATTTTCAAATGATTTTCATTTTTTGCAGCAATTTCCCTTTAAATTTCGAATACTTATGCTGTGAAAGTTTGCAGATGAGCATTCACTCCTGATTAACAGCAGATTTCTTATTAAAATGATATGCAGCTCATTATTCATTATCATTAGTCTGCCATCTTTCAAAAGAGTTTTGGTTTTTCTACGGCATGAGAAGCTTAGCTATTGATGGGCACAATAATACTTTAGTGATTTAAGTCATTTGACTCCACTTATGAAAAAAATCTAGATCTGTTAGTTCCCAAACAGCTTTTTTTTTCCCAGGACAAGAAAGCGTTTTAAATGTCAATATAACTTTCCAATAATTTGTTTTAAGATTGGTGGTCGAATGTTTTTTCTTATAAAAATGCATTTCAATTTTTTACATCTTTTGGTTGTTTATCTTGTTTTCCCTAGCCTACTGCCTTAGCTTCTCTCTCCTTCCTGCTCTTTTGCATTTGCGTTAAAATCTGCTAATGTAAGAGGCTAGTGTCATCTAATGACAAATGTTGAGATATAGTAAAAAATAAAAGATCAGTAGACTGTCAAGTCTAATAAACAAGTAATTCTTTCAACAATTCCCAATATATCAGATCATACTTGTAAAAGCACTTAAAGCTAAAAATGCATAAATAAATAAAGCTGGACTGGTCTGGTCTGTGGCAAGAACCCTCCTGGATGAATAAAAAATGTTTATTAAATAATTGTAAATTTTAAACAGATATACTGTATGCAGAGAGATTATTTCAGTATGTATGCACGAATCTCCAAGGAAAAAATATATATATCCTCGGTTCACGAATGTCTCGGTCATCTACAACTCGGGTCACGAAAAAAGTTAGAAACTTTGCCTCGGTTCACAACCACACACTTTCGGTATACAAACAAGCCGGTTTCCCTTTCAGTTTTACGCTGATGATTTCCGCCGTGTTGCATCGTTCCCCAGTCAGACCTCGCGTGCTTACGTGCGTGCATCTTTCGTGTGAACTCTTTGTGAACTCTTTGTGCTCTATTTCATTTCCCTTCCGGTTGAAGCGCGCCGATTACTGTATTTAAACCGTGTTCGCGCTTCATTGTTCTCAGTCAGTTTGGGTCTTTATCTATGATCTCTTTGTGCTCTACAGTATTTCGTGTGCTTTTGCAGTTAACCATGGCTTCTAAAAAAGTGAAGAGTAGAGAAAAGCTTTGCAGAAAATTGAAATCAAAGTAAAGAAAGAAATTATTGAAAAAAGTATGGCGTGTTCCTGATCTGCCCCGAGTACAAGAAGTCAAAATCCGATTTCGACTATTCTGAAGCAAAAAGAATCGATTAAAGCAGCTGTTTTTTGTTAAAGTGTTCAGCGTTAATCAGGCGGGAAGGCTTCAATTGCTGGAAAGTGGAAAAACTGTTTACCGTTTACTCACTTACAATTTGAGAACCCTCGTGCTTTCAAGCAGCACAATAAACAAAGCCAGACTGCCAGTAATGTGGAGGGCAAACACGAAGGGTTGGGTCACAAGGACTTTTTTTGGAATGGCTGCATGAGGCTGCTCCCACTAAACAGCTAAAAACACCAGAAACCCAGAAATCCCGGAGGAAAACACCTGAAGGAAAACATCCCTCCATTTTGGGGGCCAAACTTCCCTTCTCTCCCCAGTTCCTCCTCACTTAATGCAGAACTCTCGACTCATCAAGGTTAGTTTTCTTGGTGGTTTATGGTTTTTATTACAGACTTTTCAAATTTCATTTTCATTTAGAGCGTGAATTTGCAGTGTTACTTTTCACTTTTCAAATGTTCATTTTTCCCGTAAGCTAAAACTCATTAAAAAAGTGTTTACAGCAAGTGGTTAGTAGCGAGATTTGTTGAATTTACTTTTCTTGGTGGTTTATTAAATTACAGTTTTCTAATGTTTATTTTTTTCCCTGTACTTGCATCCATCCATCCACCCTCTTCCGCTTATCCGAGTCAGGTCGGGGGCAGCAGCTTAAGCAGAGAGGCCGACTTCCCTCCTCCCCAGCCACTTCTTCCAGCTCTTCCAGGAGAATCCCAAAGGCGTTCCCAGGCCAGCCGGGAGACATAGTCCCTCCAGCGTGTCCTGGGTCTTCCCCAGGCCTCCTCCCGGTTGGGCGTGCCGGAACACCTCACCAGGGAGGCGTCCAGGAGGCATCCTGATCAGATGCCTGAGCCACCCTCATCTGACTCCTCTCAATGCGGAGGAGCAGCGGCTCTACTCTGAGCCCCTCCCGGATGACTGGCTTCTCACCCTCTTTAAGGAAAGCCCAAACACCCTGCGGAGGAAACTCATTTCAGCCGCTTGTATTCACTGATCTTGTTCTTTTGGTCACTACCCATAGCTCATGGACCACAGGTGAGGGTAGGAGCGTAGATCGACTGGTAAATTGAGAGCTTTGCCTTACGGCTCAGCTTCTTTCACCCGACAGACCGATGCAGAGCCGGCATCCGCGAGTGATCAGGACCAAAACCACACTGTTCCTCCTGAATCTGAGGTTGACTATCCGACGGACCCTCCTCTCCAGAACCCCCAAATAGACTTTTCCAGGAGGCTGAGGAGTGATCCTCTACAGTTGGAACACACCCTCCGGTCCCCCTTTTTAAAGAGGGGGATCACCACCCCGGTCTGCCAATCCAGAGGCACTGTTCCCGATGTCAATGTGATGTTGCGGAGACGTGTCAACCAAGACAGTCCTACAACATCCAGAGCCTTAGGAACTCCGGACTGATCTCATCCACCCCGGGGCCCTGCCACCAAGGAGATTTTGACCACCTCAGTGACTTCAGTCCCAGAGATGGGAGAGACACCTCAAGTCCCCACGCTCTGCTTCCTCATTGGAAGGCATGTTAGTGGGATTGAGGAAGGTCTTCGAAGTACTCCCCCCACCGACCCACAACATCCCGAGTCGAGTCAGCGCGCACCATCCCACCATACGGTGTTGACACTGCACTGCTTCACCCTCCTGAGCGCGACGGTGGACCAGAATCTCCTCGAAACTGTCCGAAGTCGTTCTCCATGGCCTCTCAAACTCCTCCACGCCGCTTTTGGCCTCAGCAACAACCGAAGCCACATTCGCTTGGCCTGCGGTATCTATCAGCTGCCTCCAGAGACCACAGGACAAAAAGTCCTATAGGACTCCTTCTTCAGCTTGACAGCATCCCTCACCGCCGGTGTCCACCAACGGGTTTGAGGATTGCCGCCACAACAGGCACCGACCACCTTGCGGCCACAGCTCCGGTCAGCCGCCTCAACAATAGAGGCACGGACCATGGCCCATTCGGACTCAATGTCCCCCACCTCCCTGTGGACGTGGTTGAAGTTCTGCCGGAGGTGGGAGTTGAAGCTACTTCTGACAGGGGACTCTGCCAGCTGTTCCCAGCAGACTTTGACAACACGTTTGGGCCTACCGGGTCTGACCGGCATCTTCCCCCACCATCGAAGCCAGCTCACCACCAGGTGGTGATCAGTTGACAGCTCCGCCCCTCTCTTCACCCAGTGTCCAAGACATATGGCGCAAGTCCGGCAAACAACCACAAAGTCGATCCTCGACCTGAGGCCTAGGTGTCCTGGTGCCAGTGCACATATGAACACCCTTATGCTTGAACATGGTGTTCGTTATGGACAATCCAGTGACGAGCACAGAGTCAATAACAAAACACCGCTCAGGTTCAGATCGGAGGCCATTCCTCCCAATCAGCCCTTCCAGGTCTCACTGTCATTGCCCCGTAAGCATTGAAGTCTCCTAGCAAAACGAGGGAATCCCCAGAAGGTATGCCCTCTAGCACCCCCTCCAGAGACTCCAAAAAGGGTAGATACTCCAAACTGCTGTTTGGCGCATCAGCTAAACAACAGTCAGGACCCTTCCCCGACCGAAGGCGGAGGGAGGCCACCTCGTCCACGGGGTAACCCCAATGCACAGGCTCCAGTGGAGGGCAATAAGTATGCCCACACCTGCTGGCGCTCTCACGGGGCAACTCCAGAGTGATAGAGAGTCCAGCCCCTCTCAAGGAGATTGGTTCCAGAGTCCAACCCTGCGTAAGGTAGTCCGACTATGTCTACCCGGAACCTCTCGACCTCGCGCACTAGCTCAGGTGCCTTCCCTTCGGGAGAGGTGACATTCCACATCCAAGAGCCAGTTTCTGTAGCCGAGGATCGACTGCCAAGGTCCCGCCGCTACCCAACTCACACTGCACCCAACCTCCTTGGCCCCTCCCATAGGTGGTGAGCCCATGGGGAGGAGGACCCCGTTACCTCTTCGGGCTGACCCGGCCGAGCCCCATGGGCCCAGGCCCGGCCTGCGGCGCCATCGAGCCCCACCTCCAGGCCTGGTTCCAGAGTGGGCCCGGTGACCCGTGTCGGGCAAGGGAAAGCGTCGTCAAGGTTTTATTCTTCATCGGAGGTTTGTTGAGCCGCTCTTTGTCTCATCCCTCACCTAGGACCAGTTTGCCTTGGTGGCCCTACCAGGGCATAAAGCCCGGGACAACAAGCTCCTAGGATCATTGGGACACACAAACCCCTCCACCGATAAGGTGCGTCAAGGAGGGGCCCCTGTACTTAAAGCTCATTAAAAAGCGTTTATACAGCGATCGGTTGCAAGGCTATAGTGCGAAACTCCTGTAATGTTACTTTCTTGGTTGCTTTGGTTGGTTTTTAAATAAAGTTCGGATTTGGTCAAATGTTCCTTTTTCCCCTGTGCTTAAAACTCATTAAAAAGTGTTTTATTCAGCGATCTTTGCAAGCAATAGCGAACTGCTGCAATGTTAGAGAGAGAGAGAGAGGAAGGAGCTAGCCTGCGTGCTGGAGAGAGAGGCCGACCTGCGTGTTGAGAGAGAGAGAGAGAGAGAGAGAGAGAGAGAGAGGGGGAGAGAGAGAGAGAGGAGCTGAGGAGCCCGCTGAGAGAGAGAGAGAGAAGAGAGGCAGCGAGCCGGGTGCCACTGTAGCTGAACAGGGAGCCTGGGTGTTTGTGTCAGTGTTATTCAATGTTTTCTTAGTTTACTATTACAGTGTGCATTCTATGGTGTAATTAACTATATTTGTGCTTAAAAAACTTAAAAAAAAATATATTTACATACAGTTCATACGGTCTGGAATGGATTAATTGTATGTACATACAATCCTATGAGGGGAAATTGCTTCGGTTCACGACCAAATCGGTTTTCGACCAGAGTTTGGAAGCGAATTATGATCGTGAACGAGGTTCCCTGTGTATATATATATATATATATATATATATACACACAGTGAAACCTCGGTTCCACGAACGTCGTTCCGCATACAACTCGGTTCACGACCAAAGATGCCAAACTTTGCCTCGGTTCACAACCACACACTTTCGTATCTGAACAAGCCAGGTTCCCTTGCCTGCCTGCAAGCTGAGCTGAAAGAGAGAGAGAGAAAGCGGCGAGCACGTGCCTGCTAGGGAGGTGGAGGAGGAGATTGCTTCACGTGTTTGCTGAAGCCAGTTTCCAGTCCTCAGTTGAGAGAGAGAGGAAGGGCGGCGACGTGCCTGCTGGGAAGGGGAGGAAGAGATTGCTGCGTGTTTGCCTGCCTATCTGTAGGCTGTAGTCAGCGAAACATCCCCCTCCCCACAGGCAGCCTGAGGAGAGAAAGAGAGCTGCCATGCTTTTCATTTAACAAAGCGCTCCTTGTTCATTGTTTTCAATAAGACGTGCACTCTCTTTGTGCTCTACAGTATTTCGTGTGCTTTTGCAGTTAACTATGGCTTCTAAGCAAGTGGAGAGGGGTCAGAAGAAAGTTTGAAGAAAATTGAAACCCGAGTAAAGAAAGAAATTACAAAAGGTGGAAAAAATGTTTACCAGTTTACTCATTTACAATGCGGAGAACCCTCGTGCTTTCAAGCAGCATAATGTAAACAAAGCCAGACTGCCAGTATGTGGAGGGTCACAAGAGCGTTCTTTTGGAATGGCTGCATGAGGCTTTCACTCCCACCAGCTAAACAGCTAAAAGCACCAGAAACCCAAGAAATCACAAGAGAAAAACACCTGAAGGAAAACACTTCATGCCAGAACTCGTTTCATGCAAGGTTAGATTTCTTGGTGGTTTTTGTATTACGGATTTTTCAAAAGTAATTTTTTTAGTTTATAATGCGATTTGTTGCAATGTTATTTTCTCTTTTTTTCAAATGTTAAGCTTTTTCCTTGTGCTTAAAACTCATGAAAGGTTTACAGATGGAGTTTTTCATAAGCTGATTAGGTGCGATGTTACATTTCTCTTTTTCAAATGTTCGCTTTTTTCCTTGTGCTTAAAACTCATTAAAAATTGTTTACATGGAGGACATCGTGTGATTTGTTGCAATGTTACTTTTTGGTTGCTTAGAGTTGGTTTTTAAATGAAGTTGGTTGTCGCGATGTTTTTTCTGCTGTGCTTAAAGTCATTTTAAAAACATTGTTTACAGCGATCAGGCTTTAGGTTTAATAAGCGTGATCTCCTGCAATCTCACTTTTGTTTTGCTTGTGAGTTGGTTTTTGCAAAGCCTGAATTTTTTCTGCTGTGCTTAAAAGTCATTTAAAAAATGCTCTGCTTGACACGTGCTACAGAGAGATTAGAGAGCGGGCAGCTGACAGGGAAGGATTGGGGGCGGATAGGTGTGTGTGTGTGTGTGTGTGTTTGTGCGCTTAGCTACACAGAAGCGGCGTGAGCGAGCCAGCCCCTGTAGCTGATCAGGAGCCTGGGTGTTTTGTGTCAGTGTTATTCAATGTTTTACATTAGTTTACTATTACACTGTGGATTCTATGGTGTAATTAACTATATTTGTGCTTAATCTTTACATATTTTTACATATTTACATACGTTTATGCGGTCTGGAGCGGATTAATTGTATTTACATACAATCCTATGGGGAAACTGCTTCGGTTCCGACCAACTTCGGTTTCGACCAAAGTTCTGGACAATTATGGTATAGTAAACCCGAGGTTCCATTATATATATATATATATATATATATATATATATATATATATATATATATATATATATATATATATATATATATTTTGTGATAAGAATAAACCTTCCACAAAAAGAAAAAGGTTTGGGGATTGTCCCCATATATTGTCTCCCAGACTATTGCAAAATAAAGCAATTCAAATGACTTTACAGTACAGAATGAATAAATCAATGGTAACAAAATGGCGTTTATATAGCAGAAGGTATCATGGGAAAGGAAATGGATTGGCAGGAAGTGATGATTGGAGGCAGGAACATGGAAGCATCATCATCAGGGAGCAGACCGAGGCAATGGATCATGGAACGGTGGCGTTATCGGTGTAAGCGGAAGTGCGTCATTACGGCCATTTTGAAGCCGGAAATGAATATGTTTATTTTTCTTCCAGTTTTCTGTGGGTAGAAGAGATTTAGGTAAGCACCGCGTGACAGTCCCTTGTCTCGAGATTTCACTCCTTAGGCTCTTTGACTGCCTCCAATTTCGCACGTGTGTGACAATATATATATGTATATGTGTATGTATGTATGTAATGTAATGTGCGTGTGTGTATGTGCTTTAATTCATTTATTTATTGATTAATCCCTTAAAACGTTTCTTGCATCATATAATTGTCAGGTGACAGTGTATAATATGAATTGTCAGCAAACTTTATGTTTCAAATACAAGTATACAAGTATAAGTATAAGTGCCAATTTATCAATTAGAGTTTGTTCTCATAGCACCTGCAGTATAAGCGTAAGATGTGTCCAGTGCTTTAGGTTCATTAAGGTATAAAAATGAAAAGTAATTTCTTCACTTTAAATGTTGAACTAAAACATGTTCATATGAAAATATCAAACAATGAATCACCCTTCAATTAAGATATCCATCCATCCATTACCCAACCCGCTATATCCCAACTACAGGTCACGGGGTCTGTCGATTTTCAATCCCAGCCAACACAGGGCTAAGGCAGGAAACAAGCCCCAGGCAGAGCCAGCCACTGCAGGATGCACACACACTAGGGACAATTTTGGATCTCTAATCTAACCTGCATGTCTTTGGACTGTGGGAGGAAACCCACGCAGACACGGGGAGAACATGCAAACTCAGAGAGAACCTGGGAAGTGAACCTGGGTCTCCTTTTCCCGGAAAACCTAATCTTTAATCATTCTTGCTGTCCACATATAAATAGTGTTATGTCAAAAAAAGAACATAATAACTTTACAGTACAAATAATTTATGGTATTCTACTTGGGATGTAATGTAAATTTGTAGCAGTAAAAAGATTATTTTATTTTTTTATGGATCAGTTCGAATGCCCAACTTACCTACCATCATACCTAAATGTCAAAAATCCACCCATATATAATTGTACCTGTATCTGGAAGATTTAAATTGTGGTGAGTCAGTATCATTGTTCAACCTGCACAACAAAGCACAAAAGAACACTCCAAGCAACTCCAGGGAAAGGTGATTGAAATGTGCAAGTCAATATCCTTTTGACTCCATTTAATTTAGTCATTAAGAAAATTAAGAGTATAGCACAGCTATAAATCTGCATAGAGCAGACCATCCACAACATTTTCATATAAGAACATACTTCAGAATAGCAATAATATATATTTTTTATATATTATGCATTTAGTAATCAAAGAAAGCTGCCACTTCTGTCACTTTGGGGATGTCCCAATGTCACTCCTGCTGAAGGTGTTTGCCATCATCAGAAATGTCAGATTGCACAGTACACTATTACATACACATCATTTTGGTCTCTAATCAGCTTGGCAGTGCTGTTATTCACACGCAAGTGCATTCTTGTTATGCCTATGATATTTGAGAAGCTTAAATAATATTATCTAGTGTCACTGATACAGCTTTAGATAAATGTACCTTACAGCCGCCACTTACCAAAAAATCAGTGCAAAATGTTTGCTCAGTGGTCATGCATTTGCTGCAGCAATTGAAATGCCAAAGGGTCTATGCAGTTACAGACAACCCTTTGCTCCCTCATTCATCTGAAGCACCATGGATGACCCATGGCAAACTAACTTTTATGAATTGAATATTACCATAAAGATTCAGTGTGAAAATCCACATCACTATGGTACCAGAAACTTGATATTTTTTATTTGCGGCATAGCATCACTACTTGCATTACAGAACATCTTGTATTTTTAATATTTTACCGCTGTAAAAAATATACAACAGGAACTTTATAAAATAACTGATAGGTTGAATGCATTTAAGGTATGCAATTTCATCTATTAATATATGTTACTCTTTTTTAATATTTTAAAATGTACATATGTTTACTATCAAGACTTGTAATAAAAATGACACTGGGCTTTTTTATAATATGTTTTGTGCTGATGGTTTAAAAGCTCTAGTATGTGATGACAGAACAATCGTAGATGATTCTAGAAGGTCTTTAAGTATGGCAGTTTTTCATTAGCATTGTGCATCTCGAACTACTCTAGACTTAGTGGTTTACTGACTTTTTTTAAACTGACAATTTTAATATGGAACACTCCTTATTTAACTCTTTTATTATTAATATAACTTTTCCTTATATCTGTCTCTGACAAAAAAGGCAATGGGGATGAATGGTATAATACTTTAAATGATAAATTATTAGTTCTTGTTGTTTCTCAATAACTTTTAACATTTTACGACTTTGCGGCGAATGTCTGATTCATTTAAACGGTAGTGTAATTAAAAATGCAGCAACGCTTAAGTATATTAAACCCCACTGGCAAAAAATGTGGAAATAAAATGACAATTTAAATGTTCATTTTAAATCAGTAGTCTAAGGTTATAATGTTTTACCATTTTATAACCAGACATGTTAATCTAAGCAAGAATTCCATAAACATTGCATATTCTGCAAAAAAATAAAAACTGGAAATGTTTTCTGGGGGTTTTATGTCTCATCAACCAGGAATTCAGTGAACTCCCAATTCACAAAATTACACTAAGCTTCACTTTTAGCCTAGTATGGACTCAAGTTTATGATTTGCGCTTAGTTGCCCTCCATCACCCTAACACAGCTTGTCGCATTCTTCTTTGGTGGAACCAAAACTGATTCAGATAAATTCACCGGCTCTCATTTAAATGAGGGTTATGTGCTATGCACGCTTCCCATAATACCCCCTGTGTGATAGAGGTGGCAGTGTCCAGATCTAAATCCATTTACAATTTGCAGCCGAACCACAAAAGGCTGTTCTTTCAGTATCCCCATGCATCCCAACAGAGCTTGGTCTCCAAATGTACAAATATACAAAACAGCAGTAGAGAAAGCACAAGGAAAAGCAACCAGACTGATTTCAAGACTGTGAGTTATGAACTATGAGGAGAAGAATGGGGACAAATTGAAGCATCCAGGTTGTGTGAAGCCAACAGAGACATATCCACAATGAATAAAGGCTATAAGTGTTACCATAGGTACATCTTCTATATACTGAGCTAAAGGGGGATTGATAGTTATGCAATCAATTATTTTATGTTTTATATTTGTAATATTTTAGACCACTTTTTTAAATATGTGTTTTCACTTTGACATTATTTTATATTGATTCCAAATTCCAAGTGCGTAAATACTTTTTATATGCAGTATATATGGATGTCTTTTTGGGCATTTACCCAAATTTGCTGTTTAAATATTATTCTATTGAAAAAAATTCCTTTTCTTTCACAAAAATCCTCGATTTTAGAAGACTTTCACTCAGCTAATGATGTAGTCTTTGTCTGGATATCCATCAGGGATGTTGTTCATGATTTCATAATACATTTTGCCACCAGCCTATTGTGCTCAAGTCATATAAAAATATCAGCGCCGGAATCCTCTATCACAGAAAACACATCCTAGAATAGATAATTCAGTACATGAGCTATTGATTATGAGCACTAAAATTAAATTTCCTCCTTCTTTAACTTGCTCAGCTTCAGGGTCTGGCATGTGTCTTGAACTAAGTTTAATAAACTGCTTGCACAGAAATGTTGCAGACGTGTCTCCTTTGCTTCAGTTTCTGTAAATGGGTGAGGCCTATTAACTCTTAATCCCTCTGATATTAACTGTTTCCGACAGTTCTGTAATTTGTAACATTTTTCTTTCATATATTAAATATTTTCTAGGTAGTTCCACTTTCACTGGTTATCCTATGTTTGGATTCCTAATCTCTCTCTCTCTCAGAAATTAAGGAGGCATTGAATTTCTGATGGTAATCCTAACAGTCTCTTCTCCTAATGGACTGCTGTCTAAACTTTTATGCACACTATGGAATCTGTCACCAGATCTGCTAAGCTTAATTTTGCAATCTCCATGACTAAAGTACACTCCAGTATTTACCAAACCTTGATTATACTACTTTTCAAACAAGGCATGGAACCTGCTGAAAGTTTTAACAATTGCCCTCTGTCACTCAAGAATTAAGACATTAGTTTGCTGACAAAGATACTTGTGCATTGCCCAGAGAGACTGGATCATACATTGAAACACCCTGATAATATTGGACATATTACATTTTGCCTTCTGTATTTACTGATACTGCAGTACTGTGTAGAGAAGTTCTTTGAGATTAGCTGGGCCTTTCTATGGCACTTCTTAATAGGATTTGGTAGGTGGTTTGTAAATATACTTATACAGTCATATAAAAAATTTGGGAACCCTCTTAATTCTTTGGATTTTTGTTTATCATTGGCTGAGCTTTCAAAGTAGCAACTTTTCCTTTTTATATATGACATGCCTTATGGAAACAGTAGTATTTCAGCAGTAATATTAAATTTATTGGATTAACAGAAAATATGCAATATCCAATAACAAAATTAGACAGGGGCATAAATTTGGGCATCCCAACAGAGATATTACATCAATACTTAGTTGAGCCTCCTTTTGCAAATATAACAGCCTCTAGATGCCTCCTATAGCCTTTGATGAGGATTCTGGATGGAGGTATTTTGACCATTCTTCCGTACAAAATCTCTCCAGTTCAGTTAAATTTGATGGCTGCCGAGCATAGACAGCCTGCTTCAAATCATTCCATAGATTTTCAATGATATTCAAGTCAGGGGACTTTGCCGGCCATTCCAGAACATTGTACTTCTCCCTCTGCATGAATGCCTTTGTAGATTTCGAACTGTTTTGGATCATTGTCTTGTTGGAATATCCAACCCATGCGTAACTTCAACTTTGTGACTGATGCTTGAACATTATCCTGAAGAATTTGTTAATATTGGGTTGAATTCATCTGTCCCTCGACTTTAACAAGGGTCCCCCAGTCCCTGAACCAGCCACACAGACCCACAGCATGATGGAACCTCCAACAAATTTGACAGTAGGTAGCTGGTATTTTTCTTGGAATGTGGTGTTCTTCTTCCACCATGCAAAGCACTTTTTGTTATGACCAAATTATTCAATTTTTGTCTCATCAGTCCAAAGCACTTTGTTCCAAAGTGAATCTGGCTTGTCTAAATGAGCATTTGCTTACAACAAGCGACTCTGTTTATGGCGTGAGTACAGAAAGGGCTTCTTTCTCATCACCCTGCCATACAGATGTTCTTTGTGCAAATTGAGCTGAATTGTAGAATGATGTGCAGATACACCATCTGCAGCAAGATGTTCTTGCAGTTTTTGGAGGTGATCTGTGGGTTGTCTGTAACTATTCTCACAATCCTGTGCATATGCCGCTCCTGTATTTTTCTTGGCCTGCCAGACCTGGGTTTAACAGCAATTGTGCCTGTGTTCTTCCATTTCCTGATTACATTCCTTACTGACAGTTCAAACCTCTCAGATTGCTTTTGTAGCCTTCCCCTAAACCATGATACTGAACAATCTTTGTTTTCAGATCTTTTGAGAGTTGCTTTGAGGATCCCATGCTGTCACTCTTCAGAGGAGAGTCAAACGGAAGCACAACTTGCAATTAACCACCTTAAATACCTTTACTCATGATTGGACACACCGAGTTCAAGGCTTAATTACCTAACGCAACCAATTTGGTGTTGCAAGTAATCAGTATTGAGCAGTTACATGCATTCAAATTAGCAAAATTACAAGGGTACCCAAATTTTTGCACAACCAGTTTTTCACATTTGATTTAATTTCATGCAACTAAATACTGCTTCACTAAATATCTTTGTTCAGAAAACACCCCAGTACTCAGATGTTCCTAGGAAATGAAAGACATACCACTACAGTAATCCCTCCTCGATCGTGGGGGTTGCGTTCCATTGACATTGTGGGCAGAGTGTGGCCTGTAGTCTTGTTCTGCCTAGCCCATGGGAAGTGCAGACAGAAAGTACTTGCCTCGGTGTGTCAGTCTACATCACAGCTATATGTGATCATGCAAATAAAAATTGATATACTTGGGAAATTGCAGAAGATTGCATCAGAAAAGACGGTATTTAAAAGAAGGAAACTCCAGGAGATTGCATCATAGAAAGAGATGATACAGAGATTGTTCATGTAAGGAAGACACCTGGGGCCTCGTGTATAAACGGTGCGTACGCACAGAAATGTTGCATAAGAACTTTTTCACGTTCAAATCGTGATGTATAAAACCTACACTTGGCGTAAAGCCACGCACTTTTCCACGGTACCTCATACCTTGTCGTATGCAAGTTCTCCACTCGGTTTTGCAGACTGGCGGCACCCAGCGTCAAAGCACTGCTACTGCTCCTGTGTGGTTACACCATATTTTCCTGGCGCAGCTTTATAAATACACTGAAACTAACCACATATTGTTTATTAGTGTAGCGCATCTGATTGTAATTAACTTGTAAAATATAATGGTCAGGAATAGCCATAGTATTCCAAATACCATAACTGCTTTAGCGTTGTTACTCTTCTTTCAGCTGCTCCCGTTAGGAGTTGCCACAGCGGATCATCTTTTTCCATATTACTCTCACTACACCACTCGGAGTATTTATATCACTGTATCTGAGTGTGAATCACAGAAGCAGCTGATCGGAAAGAGAATTATCGGTATACAGCTTCAAGCACACACTGTCTCAGCCACGGCAAAACGTTTCATCCCAAGAACTATAAACGCACTCAATCAGTTGCTCCTTGTAGAACTGTTTGTACTTATAAGTACAATCACCCCACTGTAAACTTGCACTACAGTTACAATATCATAAAACCTGAGCCACGTTTATTTACATATGATGACGATATCATTTTAAGTTGAAATGCAGCAAAATATGTTTATTATATTATACAGATAAAACTTTAACTTCATTTAAATAATCTATATTCTTCACTGGGGTGTGCATAAGCTACCTTACTGATATGGGCAGGCAAAGGAGCCACCGATTCTTCCTCTGCCCAGTGCCACCACAAACCTAGAGCCGCCCCAGAGTACTGCTGCAATAAATTATTTCATCGAAGGTCGCACACAATTACTGCGCCCGTGAAACTCATGTTTAATAACGTGCTTTAACTCCTATCATCATGAAAATGATTTCATGTATACATCTCAGTATTTTAGTTATAGAATATATATATATATATATATATATATATATATATATATAGAACTGTAATATCACAAATGTAATGGATTCTGTGTCCAGTTGGAGGAAGAGAGCGGTTTAAGAAGCAAGTAGTGATTCACACACAGAGCACATAGAAGATCAAATACAAAAAGCATTTAGCGTGTTACTTTAATTACGATATGATTTGAGAAACTGGTTAATTAAAGCGATTTAAGATGAAGTTTATGATGTTCTACTTTAATGACAAAATAAACTACGTGATTAAAGTGGAAATGTCGAGATTGAAGTTGACATTTCGTGCTTTTCCCCACTGTGTGCCTTTTTTTTTCT
Organism: Polypterus senegalus; assembly: GCF_016835505.1. NCBI lineage: Eukaryota > Metazoa > Chordata > Cladistia > Polypteriformes > Polypteridae > Polypterus > Polypterus senegalus. The sequence continues at coordinate 31,078 of NW_024379325.1, forward strand.
CTGTACCTAATAAGCTTTCATATGACACTCAGACAGTGGGCTATAACTTCGCCTTTTCACGGTGACTTTGATATGTGACTTCTTTTTATTTCTGGCACTGTGCGATTTTGTGAGCGTGAGCTTTCAAGTTTCTCCAACACGCTATGTCACTTTCGATCAACTTCCTTTTGCTGATTATACCACAGTTTATTTGAACAAATAGTATGTTTTCCTTTGCCTCCACTTGGTATTCTCTGAAATTCTTATATTTTCCCCCGTGCTTTTCCCATTGTCTTTTCACAGAAGGCTGAGCTTAAGGGCGATTTATATTCATTTGCATATTCAAAGTAATTCTGGGAGGAGTTGAGGCGTTACATAAAGCGTGTCTGGCGTTACTTTTCACACTGATCGGGATTTATGTAGCAGAAGAGCGTGGAAGTTGGGTATGCACAGATTCCTGCATCTGGATTTTTTGTGCGTAAGCACATTTGACTTTGTGCTTACGCCATGTTAAAGTGCGAGTTCTCACAGCACTTAGCGTTATACATGAGGCCCCTGTTGTTAATCTGCATCCTATGTGCATTTTGTGCAGACACAACAAAAATGAGCAGTAAAAAATGAAAAGTTGATGTGGAAAATTGTTTTATTTAACAAATCCTGGACTCCTGAGTATTTTTCATGGAAATTAGTGGTAAAGTAATTAGTTTGGTATTCAAAGAGCACTTCACTGTATTTAAAGACTACAACTTGAGCCATCATAGAAATTTATCTTAAGAGGAGAAGGTGAAGACTGCAGAGGAATGGTTAGTTCAACTTCAAAAGCAGCAAAGTCTTTCATACATCAATGAACAGTAAAAACTAACTATATTTTAGCTCACAAAATTGCCAAAAGAAGCAATCTGTTTTTGATGAAGAATTTGTTAAAGAATGCTTATTCAAAAGAAGGATGCGAACACCAAATAGTTACAGCACTGATAGAGGACATTGTGAAAAGTCTGGTACTACAGCTGAAACACACAGTGTAAAATGTCAGCTTCTTCTACTTGGCCTTGGATGAGAGGTGTAATGTTCATGACACAGTGCCCTGCTGATATTTGTGAAGCGAATAACGAAAGATTTTGAAATGACATAGGAAATGACTTCTATCTTCTTTCAGTCAGTGAAAGGGACAACAACCAGGAAGGATTTAAGTCAGTACGTACATGCAAAAATCAGGACTAAAGTGAGAAAAGTTAGTTGATATAACTACTGATGGTTCTCATAATTTGAAAAGTAAAAATGTTGGACTTTTAAAGGATGCAGGGAAATGTGGCCAAGATTAATCCAACCCAAAAACTCGTATTTTACATTGCATTCTTCACCAAGAAGTGCTATGTAAATGAGTGCTGAAAATTAATCTTGTGGTTGATGTTGTAATAAGTACTGTAAATTTCATTAGGGCTAAGTCATTAAATTTCAGACACTTTGTTACACTGTTGGAGGAATATGAGACTGATCACACTGATCTGGCTACCACACAGCTACTAGTCAGGTAGCTAAACTTGGAGTAAAGTGCTCAAACAGGTCAAGAATCTGAAATCAGAGATTTATGAGTTTTGTCAGATGAAAGGAAAGCCCATTCATGAACTAAGCAGCACTGAGTGGTTGTTAAATTTAGCATTTGCTGTTGATGTGACTGCACTTATGAATGAACCGAATAAAAAAGTGCAAGGCAAAGGTCTTTTTGCACATGACATGCACAATGAGGAACACATAGAGAGGAACACATAGACGTAATTTCCCACAATGAGAGGAGAGATCTATCTGCTGATCAGCTTAACTCCTATGCAGCCATGTTCTGGGCACTGCATGGTGAGTTTTCCAGGAGATTTGAAGACTTCAGAGCAGTGGAAACTGAAATATTCACCATCTCCTCTCCAGTTACATGTGATATGGTCAGTGCCCCCAGTAAGGTACAACTCGAACCTATAGTCTTGCAGTCTGATGCACTGCTGGCAGAATATGTCCAAGTCAGTGCCATTACTGACATTCTCCAATTCTGTCAAGAGGAGAATTTTCCACACTTGAGAAGATTATCTCAGAAAGATTCTCAGTAATGAAGTTCAACAAATCCAGGTACAGTGATTACCATCTTTCTGCTGTACTGCAAATAGCAACATCAGGAATTACACCTGACTTCAGTGCATTATTGTTGTTGTGAAAGATACAAAGACAGTAAAATGTTTATGAGTGATTAATGTAGTAAAATGTATTATTTTTTTACACTATCAGGAATTGTAGTTTATGCTATAGTGTGTGTATGTTCCATGGTTCAATAAATCAAGCAAAATCAGTGAATATGTGACCTATATAAATTTTATTATGATGAAAAAAGAAATACAACATGTTTACTGTAATGTAACAGTTTTGCAGAATGTCTTCGTCCCTCCTCAACAAGCTGGTTTTCTCATGTGGCCCCCCCATGAAAAAATAGTTGTCCACCCCGCTCTAACTTCATCATCTTGGTTTCCAATCAAGTTTGATATAATATCTCTTGGTTCCCATCTTCTAGTTGCAATCATTATGGTTCAAATTTCTTCCTTTTTACATATTTCTTATTGTAACTCCCATCTTTTTTAATGTCCTACAGTCTTAAGGAAATGAGGTTTAGCATTGTCTACCTTTTCCCCTCTTCACCCATTGCATGAAATGTTTCACTCCTTAACCATTGCCAAGAAACAAGTCTCCACACTTTGCTTTTTAAAGTTTCCTGCAAGTCTCTCTTCTTTTGATCTGTCTTATCTCTGAAACTTCCTTCCACTCTTGAATTATCCTAGATTTTTTAAAGAATATCTCTGTAAGTTCCAAAACACTAAAGCATCAACACATTTAGTTTAAATTTGTTCACAGTCTATATTTTAACCTAAGAAAGAGTTCTGCCATTGGACTTTTGTTATTATATGATGCCTTATATATTTTATGTGTCAACTAGTGTGTTCTGGAAGAAGCATCATATGACATCATCAGAGCAAATATATTTAATAATGATTGGACATTTAATCCAAGATTGTGGATTCACCCAAGCCTTATAGTGATCATTTCTATGATATTTTGGAAGTTCTGGACTATGCATTACTGTTGCGTTTCCTGACTAAGATCTAGCATTTTGGCTTTGTATTCTGATTTTACTACTGAATTTTACTATTTCATTCTCTGTTCAGTCAGTACCCTTGTTCCTAGTCCTTTGTGGAACTCTGCTCTCTTAATGTCCCTGGCATCTTTATACTCATGTTCTGGGAAAGCCCCGTTGTTGATTCCTTCTGGTCTTTTGTATTCAACCCTCTTTCTATTGTAAAATGGTGAAACAGATATGGAGAAAAGGGTGGTAATCCAAATAGACCCATAAACTAGACCAAACCTCTTCACAGGCAGGTTTAGTCCATCACAGGGTCAAAACAGGGAACTGGACTTTAAAGTTAAAAAATATTTGAAATGTTCAACAAAACAGTTGCAAAAATGCCCTTCAAAAGAGGATGAACCATAAAAACTCAGCATCACAAACAATCTTTTTAAATACAGTGATCCCGCTATATCGCGCTTCAATTTTCGCGGCTTCACTCCATCGCGGATTTTAAATTTAAGCATATCTAAATATATATCACAGATTTTTCGCTGGTTCGCGGATTTCTGCGGACAATGGGTCTTTCAATTTATGTTACATGCTTCCTCAGTTTGTTTGCCCAGTTGATTTCATACAACGGGCTATTGGCGGATGGCTGAGAAGCTACCCAATCAAACACGTATTACATATTAAATAAAACTCCTCAATTATATCGATATGCTTCCCGCTTACTTCGCACACTTAAAAGCTCTAACAGCCCGTATTGATTTTTCATTGTTTGCTTTTCTCTGTCTCTCACTCTCTGAGAAATACAGGCAGATACTTATCCATCATGCAATACCATCAGGGAGGCGTATTATTTGGCCCCATTATCTGCTCCTAACAGAGGGGGTATGAGCAGAGGGGCTGTTTGCACAGTGGCTGTTGCTTAGATACGGATCGCCTGTAAAAATGCTGAAAAGCTACCTTCACATTGATCCCTTCATTGCGCTTTATCGCGGTGCTTGCATACTAAAAGCACAACAGCCCTATTGATTTTTGATTGTTTACTTTACTCTCTCTCTGACATTCTCTGCTCCTGACTCGCACCTTAAAGAGGAAGATATGTTTGCATTCTTTTAATTGTGAGAAAGAACTGTCATCTCTGTCTTGTCATGAAGCACAGTTTAAACTTTTGACTAAAGGGTGTTATTTCATGTCTAGAGGGCTCTAATAATGTTAAAAAACATATTTAGAAGGTCGGAAACAGGTTTTCAATGCTCTAACTGCGAAAATATTACATTTATAAATAAAGAATCCTACATCTTGGAAATTCATTTGATCTGTCTAGAGCGGATCAACCTCTGTAAACAAGGGTTTACTGTATAACTGTGCGGAGAATATTTATAAACAGTGTGGGAGAGTTTCTAAGGGCTTAAAATATATAAAAATAACCATACAAACATATGGTCTCTACTTCGCGGATTTTCACCTATCGCGGGAGGTTTTGGAACATAACCCCTTGATCGAGGAGGGATTACTGTATATGGTTTATTTATATACTGTAATCAAAAGAAGAACAAAAATGGAAAGGCAAAGGAAAGTAAAGGCACATTAAGGCATGAAAGGTTTGCCTGAAAAGGCAAAGCTAACAAGTCCATACCATTTATCCCCAAAACTGAAAGAAAAATTTTAAAGCTAGAAAAAAATTAAACAATATTTGCAATGAACTGCAATTTTTGACTTCTGTGTATCTCTGCTGGGTGTATGTCTTCCACCATAATATAAAGGTAGAAGGCAGTCTCAGTAGAAGTGACATCAGAGTGGACCGTTCCTTTGGACCGTTCCCAAGGAACGTAAGAAAACAACTTAGATATACAAATTGAAAATATTAAGTAATAATTTAAACAAGGACTGCACTTTGATTTAAAAAATGTAATTTCTGTTAATCACGCAGTTAATATGTTTAATTAACTATGTTGATTAAAATTGTACTTATTTTCTAACCTAATTACTTTCAAATACAAAAGAGTTTTAATAATGTAGTTCCTATGTATAATAAATTATTCTACTTAGTTTATTGAATAGTTTTGTGGAACAAAACACAGTTAAAAAAAACAGTCAATAATTATGCCTTTAAAATTATAAATAAAAAATAAAATATTATTGATTTTCTGAATATTTATTCAGCCAGCTGCTTAAGCAGACCAGTTTATTTGTATTGGTTGTTCAAGGGATGTCCATTATTTATTAACAACATCTCCAGATATGGAATACAAGTGTTTGCAAGGGACCAGTGTTGAGAATCGCAAATTTAAAAATGATCATTACTTACAAATGTAACTAAATATTTTATATAATTAATATAAAATGTAATGCATTACAAAGAGTACATTACTTTTATGACACTTTTTTGTTATTTGTTTCGCCTTATACAATTTTTTGTATTAGGATTTTGTTAGTTTTCTCATGCACCTTGGGGTCAGAGTGCAGGGTCAGCCATTGTACAGTTCCCCTGGAGCAATTACAGGTTAAGGGTCTTGCTCAAGGGCCCAGCAGAGTAGGATCAGTGACGGGGATTTGAACTGGCAACCTTCGGGACACTAACACATATCTTTAGCCTCAGAGCCACCTCTCCACCCAGCTTTTGTTTCTAGCAGAGATATGAAACCCATGCTTGTTATCAAAGAATGCATTTCCTTGAACAAAGAAACATTCATTACTAGTCCTTTCCAGATCAAGGATATAACATAAATCAAGATTCAATGCTATCCATTTTATTATGCAGCTTTTTGTCCACCTTATTCTAAATCTTTGTTATTTTTTAGGATGTCTGTTCTGACATTGGGTATAGTAGAACACAAACTCTAATAAAACTTGCTTTAAATTTAAATGTAGCTATCTGCTACTTCTCAATTAGGAAAATATATTTAGTCTGTAATGTACTGTGAAATAAATAACATCAACTCCCTTTTTTCATCCTCAATATAAGCTCCCAAAAATTTGCAGTATGAACACAAGGCACTGTGCCATCTAATCACACTGTTGCAGTTTCAACATATCTGTGGCATATAACAGGAATAAAAATAAATTGAAACTTTAGGTTTCTGTTACTGGATTGTACACAACAGTGTTTTCTGATTGGCTGTTTGAGCTCTGTAGAGTCCAACTCATTTGCTTTTTGCATTTTACCAAGTACTGCTGCTCTGAGCACTGCCTCCCAGTGATCCTAAACTGTAGCCCTTAGCACATGCAGGATTAAATGCATACCATTATCGTTTGTTCAATGCGTTTTACTTGATTGCAACATACACATGAGGTTAACCTCTTCCTTAGTAGCTGTCACCTGACAACCGAGGTGCCCGCATAAATGATACATGATAATCATATATACAGTATATATATACTGTATATACTAGCAAAATACCCGCGCTTTGCAGTGTAGAAGTATTGTGTTAAAGAAGTTATGAAAAAGAAAAGGAAACATTTTAAAAATAACGTAACATGATTGTCAAAGAAATTGTTTTGTGTATTTGGTGGCAGCGTCACAAAGTTGTTTTCGTCAAGCTGCATCAGAAAATGTACCACGACGTCTGACACACTTCCTTTTTACTGTTTTCTCACAGCTTGGATTGCTGCTGTCATAATCGGTTTGAGTCTACATATATATACACATATACACACACACACACACATATATATATATATATATATATATATATATATACCCTATATATATATATATATATATATATATATACACACATACAGTAATCTCTCCTCGATCACGGGGTTGCGTTCCAGAACCCCCGTGATAGATGAAATCACAAGTAGAAACCATATGATTATTTGGTTATTTTGATTTATTTTAAGCCCTTATAAACTCTCCCACACTATTAACATTATTAGAGCCCTCTAGGCATGAAATAACACCCTTTAGTCAAAAGTTTAAACTGTGCTCGATAACAAGACAGAGATGACAGTTCTTTCTCACAATTAACAGAATGCAAACATATCTTCTCTTCAAAGGAGAGCCGTCAGAGAGAGAGAGATAAAAGCAAACAATCAAAAAATCAATACATGCTTATAAGTATGCCAAAGCACCTTGATAAAGCAGCATTTTGTAGAGGAGCGTCCGTATCCTCTAGGCAAACAGCTATATATATATATATATATATATATATATATATATATATATATATATATATATATATACATATATATATATATATATATATATATATATATATATATATATATATATATATATATATATATATATATTATACTTGTAGTAGGAGGCAGCGGATTGATTCGACAGCACCTGGGAAACCACTCGCCGCCAGGGAATGGTGGGGTATTAACTTTCTCCCTCTGCTTCCTCATAGGAAAAAGACCGTCCTGCACCATAGGCATGGATGACGCAGTCGCGATACTTCCGCCCTTCCTCCGCCATCTTGCCCTGGCGTCATCCTTCCCATCCTCCCTTGCGGTCCTTCCCGACATTCCTCCACTTCGGCTCCTCCCCAATAAAATGGGCGGCGCCAGGAGTCGGCGTCGCGATATGAACTGTTTGTTTATGATTTTGACCTGTTTTTTGTCTGTACAATATCACGGGGCGGAAAACCCCAACCCTTGCTACTGTCTCTCGGTCCTTTACAAGTGGCGTAGTCGGCAGGATAGAGATCCCGGAATGGCGGAGGGACAGGACCTGAACACCGTGCTGCAGGGAATGAGCGCCCAGCTCCAGGCCCTGCAGCAAGCGCAAGCCGCTACCAACCGGGAGCTGGAGGCCACGAGGCCAGGTTAGTGGAAGCCCAGGCGAGACCAGACCCGCCCAGGCAGCCGCCTCATCCTATAGTACCGATGGGCCGCCGAGGGCGTCGATGCCTACCTGGGCATGTTTGAGAGGGCGGCCACCGGAGCAGTGGCAGCGGTCAGTGGCGTCCATCTTGGCGCCATACCTAAAGGACCAGCGCTGCGGGCCTATTATGACCTCCCTGAGGAGGAGGCGCTAATTACGACCTCCTCAAGCCCGAAATATTGGCCCTTCGGCATTAGCCGGGCCAGCAGGCGGCGAATGGCGGAACTGGGTCTTTGACCCGAAAAGCGCTTCGCGCCCAGGCGTTGAGTTCTGGGGCAAGATGGGCGCTGGCTACGGCCAGAGAGCCCGGCAGGCGGAAAGTGGTCGGCGGGTGGCCTGTGAAGGCCTGGTCAATGCAATGCCCAGTTCCCTCGCCCAGCAGGTCGGGGCACGCCTATCAAACATGTCGGGCCTCCTCGGCGTCCTGGAGCGTCAGTTGGCGGTCCTCCGACTTGGGGGTCAGAAAAGCCTGCTGCGGGAACCGGCAGGGCAGGCGGCCACCCGAGCCCCTCGGCGGCGCTGCAGAAGCGCCAGCCAGAGCCAAGAGAGGCGGGTCCGCCGCGCTGTTTCAAGTGTGGCGAGACCGGCCACCTGCTGCCAAACTGCCCCATCACATCGCCCGGAGCCTATGGACTGCAGCTGGACATCAGCGGAGAGGTATTGTACCCGCCGCATCCCTTGGCGAGTCGAATCGGGAGTGGTGTTGCTAAATGGAGCGCGCCGTGGTGGCTTTGTTTGATTCCGGCAGCAACATTACCATTGTTGCTCGCCGTTTGTCTTACGCAACAGTGGTTAAAGCAGCATTTGTTGGTTACCTGTGTACATGGGGGACTAGGTCATATCGTTCCGCTCACTGCTATCTTACCTGGAAGGGGAACCAATCAAATGGCGGTGCTGTGTTACCTGACCCCCCTTCCCAGTGATCTGGGACAAGACTGGTCTAAAAGAATCAGCGGTAAGCCATTCGCGCTCGGGGCCTCGTTGGATCTTGTCATGAGGGGAAAAGGCACCCTCCAGCGGCCTCCACGCCGTGCACAAGGGCAGGCCCTATGGCTGGTGTCTCGGGGACCTTTCGTGGCTACGGACCTTGACCGGAAGATTCCGCGGAGAAGGGACTAGCCAGGGAACTCTTCCCGGGCCCAGGCCCCAAGACCCTCTCGGGCCTGGACCATCAATTTCGGTCCACGCCGGCCTCCTTTAAGAGGAGCAGTGGAATGATGACTCCCTGCGCTTTGCCGGAAGCGATTGTTCTGCCTAACAGCTCGACAGCGGGCGGATCCACACCGCGGGAACCCTTCTTTGTCCTTGAAAATGATCTGTTGTACCGGTGGCTACCCATGAGGCGAGGTCGGAAGTTGTTGCTAATTCAGCGTACCTTCCGGCGGGAGATATGCGAGTTGGCACATGCTCACCTCCTAGCCCACCTCGGGGCGAAAAACACTGGAAGGATTAAGCTCGCTTTTACTGGCCTGGGATCAATGAGGAGGTCCGGCGGTTCTGTCAATCCTGTCAGTGCCAGACCCGCCAGATTCCTAGGAGGGACCGTGCTCCTCTAGTCCCTATTCCCCTCGTGGACATCCCCTTTGAAAGGATAGGGGTCGATTTGGTGGGACCCTGGAGCCCTCAACCCGTGGCCACAAGTATATCCTAGTCATGGTGGACTATGCCACCCGGTACCCAGAGCGGTTCCCCTGCGCTCGCTAATACTAAAAGCATCGCGCGGGAACTGGTTAACTTGTTTTCGCGTGGGCATACCCAAGGAGGTCCTCACGGACCAGAGTGCGCCCTTCACTTGGATACGTTCAAGGAGGTGGCCAAATTACTGCAGATAAAGCACCTGAAAGCGTCAGTCTATCACCCGCAAACTGGCGGGTTGGTGAGCGATTTAATCAGGCGCTTAAGCAGATGCTCCGCAAGGTAGTCAGCGGGCGGCAGGAACTGGGACCAGCTCCTCCCGCTCGTGCTTTTGCCTACGGGAGGTACCCCAGGCCTCTACGGGCTTCTCCCCTTTTGAATTACTATCGAGGCGACAACCCGGGGAATCCTCGACATCCTAAAGAAGGCTGGGAGGCGAGGCTCTTCCCTCCTCTAATATTTTAGATGCGTGGCGCAACTGCGCGACCGACTCACAAAGATCAGGCCCCTCCTAAAGAGCCGTGACTGCGTGCGCAAGCAGCGCAGGCCGGTGTTACAACGCAACTCCGTCCTCAGGGAGTTCGCCCGGGGACGAGTTATGGTGCTCGTCCGACCTCCCACTTTCGAAGCTGCTCGCTCACTGGCAAGGGCCTTACGAGGTTAAGGAGAGAAAGGACTGCGTCGACTATTTGGTAAAACAGCCCAACGTCGACCGGTGAGAGGATCTATCATGTCAACCTGTTAAAGCCCTGGAGAGATAGAGGAGCTTCCCAGCTCCGTAGGTCACTCTCCCTTTTACAAGCACAACTGCCCTTAACCTCGGTGAAGAGCTGACCCCCAAGCAGCGGCAGGAGTTAGCCCAAACACTCCGAGCCATCCCGAGGTAGTGGCGAGTCACCCGGCGGACGCGCTGATTGAGCCGCGATATAGTCCGGGCCGGGGTGTCGTCCGGGAGAGGCCCTACCGACTCCGGAGGCAAAGCAGCGCAGAGGTCGAACTGGAGGTGAAGCGTATGTTGGACATGGACATAATTGAAGAGCCATAGTCCCTGGTCCAGCCCTATTGTCCTCGTCTCCAAGCCAGGCGGCTCCTGGAGGTTCTGTAATGACTTTAGGCGTCTGAATCAGATCTCCAAGTTCGATGCCTACCCCATGCCCGCATTGGCGACCTCCTTGGCGGCTGGAGTGCGGCTCGATATCTGACTACCCTTGACATGACAAAGGGTATTGGCAAATTCCTTTAGCGGCATCCGCCAAAGGAGAAAGCGGCCTTTAGCACCCCTAGCGGGCACTGGCAGTACAAGGTCCTCCCATTTGGGCTGCACGGGGCCCGGCGACCTTCAGCGTCTGGTAGATAGAGTGCTGAAGCCTCACCAGTCCTATAGCGCCGCCTACCTGGATGGCGTTGTCATCTATTCCGGCACCTGGGAGGAGCATCTACTGCAGGTGCAGCTGTCCTCCGAACACTGGCTAAAGCCGGCCTCCGCATAAACCCCGGAAGTGTTTTTGGATTAAAGGAGGCCAAATATTTAGGCTACCTCGTGGGACAAGGACAGGTGCGGCCACAGAGCTCAAAGTTAAAGACATCTTAGAATGGCCCGTCCAGTACCAAGAAACAGGTGCAGGCTTTCTTGGGGCTTGCGAGTTACTACCGCCGGTTTGTTCCCGTTTCTCGAAGAGCAGCACCCTTGACTGACCTGACAAAAGGCTCCCTATCGTGGTGTGGACCGACAAAGCAGAACAGCGTTCAGTGACCTAAAGAAGGCCCTAGCGTCGGCACCTGTGTTACGGACGCCCGATTTTGGGCTCCGTTTATTCTCCAGACCGGCGCGGACACAGGCCTGGGTGCGTGCTGAGCCAAAGCGTCGATGGTGTCGAGCACCCTGTGATGTACCTTAGCGGAAACTGATGGACGGGGCCGGTGCGGCAGTGGAGAGGAGGCCTTGGCCATTAAGTGGGCAGTGACCCACCTCCGGTACTACCTGCTGGGTGCGAGTTCGCTCTGGTGACTGATCCGCTGCACTTCAGTGGATGTCCCTGCACAAAGAGTGAATCCAGCGGGTCACCAGGTGGTTCCTGGACTTACAGCCGTATAAGTTCACTGTCACTTATCGGGGGGCACCCTTCAGGCCAATGCCGATGCCCTCTCTCGTATTCACGACCTCTCGGTTAGGTCCGCCCGACCTGGCGGTCCTGGGCTAAGGGGGATGGTGTCACGCCTTGAGTAGGAGGCAGCGGATTGATTCGACAGCACCTGGGAAACCACTCGCCGCCAGGGAATGGTGGGGTATTAACTTTCTCCCTCTGCTTCCTCATAGGAAAAAGACCGTCCTGCACCATAGGCATGGATGACCGCAGTCGCGATACTTCCGCCCTTCCTCCGCCATCTTGCCCTGGCGTCATCCTTCCCATCCTCCCTTGCGGTCCTTCCCGACATTCCTCCACTTCCGGCTCCTCCCCAATAAAATGGCGCGGCGCCAGGAGTGGCGTCGCGATATGAACTGTTTGTTTATGATTTTGACCTGTTTTTTCTGTACAATATCACGGGGCGGAAAACCCCAACCCTTGCTACTGTCTCTCTCGGTCCTTTACAATATATATATATATATATATATATATATATATCATTAAAATTTTTATTAAGAAGAAAATTTTACCTTTTTAAACTGAGGAAAATATGCCAATAATTATTTGTTTAGGATCTCTTTGTATACCATGTCGTCAGTTCGGCCCTCCAGTTGTAACATCACCAAGCTGTGCGCTGAGCTTACTCTTGAGCATGCAACTTACAGTTGGCCATGTGAACAGTAATCTTGTCTCAAATCTCACAGCTTGGATTGCTGCTGTCATAATCGGTTTGAGTTTCATGGTTTGTTTCAATTATGACAGTATTTGCAGGATTTGTTTTATTGAAGTGACATTGGCATCTGTCAAGCGTTGTAAGCACACAACCGGTTTCAGCGATAAAATCACATCCAGCTTTTGAGAGTTTAAACATTCATAAACATCAAAGTGTCCACTACTGAAATCGTCACCTGGGAATCTAAGATATTTAAGAGGCATTGGCGGTTGTGAAAGGTGTAAAATATTTGGCCATTTAGGTACACTTTAAAGCGACAACCCGAACAATTCAGCGGCAACCATCAACTCACATGCAGAACCATAGGTGAAGGACTTAAGCATTTCACTCTTATTATGCTCCTGTGTAGTATAATTATCTCCTGTACCGTCATCCGTCCACCCATTAAACCTGTCCCAGTCATTCAATAAATAAGACACAATGTTCCTCTGGATATCAAGAGTGAGCCTCACACTGTGACCAAGCTGCAGGCTATGGACGTATATATATACGCAAGTAGGATTCAGTTAGCGTTGGGAACCGTGTACCAAATTTCTTGAAGATGGGCCCATAAGTAACAAAGACTGTTGAAAAGTTCAATATGGCGGCCGACAGTGGCATCATACCACCGAAATAAGTATGTACATTGGTTTCGGGTTAGTGCAGGGAAGCCGCCTACCAAATTTCAAGAAGATGGGGCCATAAATAAGAAAGTTCAACATGGTGGACGTTGTTGAACGTTATGACCGTTATGCGTAGAATTTCGAAATGAAACCTGCTTAATTGTTGTAAGTAAGCTGTAAGGAATGGGCCTGCCAAATTTCAGCCTTCTACCTACACGGGAAGTTGGAGAATTAGTGATGTTGGAAAGTTCAATATGGCGGAGAACAGTGGTGTCATAGCAGCGAAATAAGTACGGACATCTGTTTCCGTTAAAAGTTCAATATGGCGGTCGACAGTGGCATCATACCACCGAAATAAGTACCAAATTTCAGCCTTCTACCTGCGGGAAGTTGGAGAATTAGTGACATTGGAAAGTTCAATATGGCGGCTGACATTGGCGTCATACCACCAAAATAAGTATGTACATTGGTTTCAGTTAGCTCAGGGAAGCCACCTACCAAATTTCGTGAAGATGGGGCCATGAATAAGAAAGTTCAATATAGCGGGCGTTGTTTATCGTTATGACCGTTACCGCGTAGAATTTGAAATGAAACCTGCTTAACTTTTGTAAGTAAGCTGTAAGGAATGGGCCTGCCAAATTTCAGCTTTCTACCTACATGGGAAGTTGGAGAATTAGTGATGAGTCAGTCAGTCAGTCAGTCAGTTAGGGCTTTGCCTTTTATTATTATAGATACAGTGAACCCTCATTTATCATAGTTAATCCGTTCCACACTCTACCGCGATAAATGAATTTTTCAAAGTATAGATTCTTTATTTATAAAGTGAATATTTTACAGTTAGAGTATAGAAAACCTGTTTACGACCTTCTAAATCACGTTTTTAACATTATTAGAGCCCTCTAGACATGAAATAACACCCGTTAGTCACCATTACACGTGTATTGCCCAATATATTAGACAAAATAAGAGAAAATAAGACATTAGATGTTACAAATATATTATTATTATTGTACTGTTCTGTACATTCAATTACACACTCACACCATTCTTACACACAACCACTAACCTATGAAGGCCGACCTCAGTAGGAGAGTCTTAAGGTGGTGCAGTATCTTCAGCAGGTGCATCGTTGCCTTCTTCCGCTGAAGCAGTACTAGGAGTAGGCAGTGGGTGTCTGGGTGCATGGCTGAAGAACATCGTGATAGGCAGTTGCTGGCGCTGTCTTTTCATATGTGTGAGGAGGCTTTTGTAGGGTTCTATCGCTCCATCAAGTGCATTGTGGAACTGCAATGCGCGCATCATTAATGAGTCCCATTACGCTAATCATGTCCTATACTTCCTTAATAGTTCTCACGACTTGTAATAGGCGCTCAAGTGTAAGGCCAACTTCCTCCTCCCGACCCCCAGGAACCTCTGGCTGCTCTTCCTCCTCCTCCTCACTCACAGATTTAGTCATTTCCACCAGATCCTCATCAGTTAAGGGGTCCGAATGTGTCTCCAGCAGCTCATCCACGTTATATGGTCATATCTGCAAAACCTTCTCCTGTCAGCATGTGGGCTAGCCTAACTGCCTTATCCACTGCCGAGTTGCTTATATCTCATCTCTGGGATGAATCCTCTGTAGTTGTAGACAATTTCAGGCCACAACATCTTCCAGCTGCCTTCGCGGTCTCTGTCTTTATGTCCTTCAATGCAGCCTGGATGTTCTTCAGACAGGCGATGGTATACTGCCGCCAGTACTCCTTCAGCAAGAAGTTCTCCTCAATGTTCATGCTTTCGACAAGGTGCTGCAGGGTGTTTGGCGTGTAGAGGGCTTTGAATGCGCGAATAACGCCTTGATCCATGGGCTGGATCAGCGAAGTGGTGTTGGGAGGAAGGAACTTCGATCCGCACTCCGCCGTAGGATAGGTCTTAGCATGACCGCCAACATTGTCCATGAGGAGAAGGACATTAAACTCGAGTCCCTTCTCCACGAGATACAGCTTGACTTGGGGGATGAAGCACTCGTGGGACCAGTCCGATGACAGCTGCTTCGTGATCCAGCCCTTGTTGTTGTGCATCAATACACTGGCAGCTGGTTCTTGTTTTATTCTTCAGGGCTCTAGGGTTCTTGGCTTTATAGATAAGGGCAGGCTTGAGCAAATATCCCTCCGCATTTCCACACATAACAATAGTCACACAATCCTTATCGCCTTGAAGCCACGGACCTTGGCCTCATCCTTGAAAATGAATGTCCGGGAAGGCATTCTTTTTCAGAACAGCCCTGTTTCGTCCATATTGAACACCTGTTCTGGATGATACTTGCCCTCCTCAAGGATTTTCTTGAGCGTGTTGTTCACGTAGTCCTCTGCTGCAGGCTGGTTAGCAGAGGCAGCTTCTCCATGGAGAACGACACTCTTCAGATGACACCTCTTCTGGAACTTCTCAAACCAACCCTTGCTCGCCGTTAAATCCATGAGCGTTGCATAAGAGGGTCCTGGTTGAGGTTCGATCGCTGTAAAGTGCTGATAGAGCTGCCTTGCCTTCTCCCGGATGACCAGCGAATCCAGCGGAATGTTTTCTTGCAGCTGTCGCTGATCCAAACGGCTAGGACAGACTCCATTTTTACTATAAACTTATTACGACTTGTCACGACGTGCTTTGCTTCCTTGCTGAAATTAACAGTAGCCGTTTCACGGATGTTCTTTTCATCTTTACGGATGGAAGCTTAACAGTAGACTCATTCAAGTTGTAATGCCGGGCAACCTCCATGATTTTCTTGCCATCTTTGATCATATCCAAGAGTTTCACCTTCTCCTGGATGGTAAGCATCTTCCTCCGGCACTTTGTTTTATTGTCAGAAGGCTTAGAAAAAGCAGCACGCTTAGGAGCCATCATTGGGGCTTAGATAAAGTTCTCAGAAAGCATGCGTAGTGGCGTAAGCGTGTATGAGAAAAAATCATGATAGAGTGAAGAGCCAAAAGTCGGGCGTGATACAGCAAGGGATCACTGTGTATATATGTGTATATGTACAGTATGTATGTATGTATGTATGTATGTGTGTGTGTGTGTGTGTATTGTAGTTGGAGTGAAAAGTTTCCATAGTCAATCGCAATAACCAATCTTTTTTTCATAAAGTCGCTTTAAATATGTTCATTAACAATGTGTGAAGCATTTTCAAATGAACTGGATTAAATTAACAAATTTATGTGTTGCATTAAAAAAATTGACTCCCAGAAATGTAATACATTTATACCATGCTTTAATGGTCATTAATCAGCAGCCCAGTTTAAACATAACTATTAACAAAAACATGAAAACATTACAATTCAGAAATAATAAAAGTAACAAAAAAAAAAAAGAAAATATGCATAAGCCACTGAATAAACTTTCCGTGAAACATAACATTTTCTAAGACTTCGTCTATGAATATTCCTTTGCTACCTCATCTTTTTTTATTTCTAGATCCATCTACATTACCTCTTTCATATATTAAGTATTAACCCTTCTCATTAACCAATATAGCAGCAAAATTGGCATTAACATCTCACCTGATTCTCTTATTCTAACTTCTGGAAATGAAGTTTTACAATATAGTTCTTCTGGAACTTAAATCACTTCAAAGAGAGATCAGCTTCCACTCATTTGGTAGGGGACAAAATGGTAGTGAATTTTTTTCCTTCCTTCTCTCTTTTTATCCTTTGTATGTTAGTGGGATGGTAATCATATGGGGAGGGATCTTTTTTATGATTACTGATTTATGCCCTATTGAATATGTTTATTATTTCATGATCTATTTTTCTAATAAAATCAGATTGCAAAGCATGAAACATTAAAAGTCAGCAAAGGAAAGCAAAAGAAACACCATAAGATTTTCCCAATATTATTCCAGTTAAAGAACATTTAAGAAGTAAAATTGCAAACAAATTAAATATTTCACTGAAGTATTCACAAAATAATACACAACAGAATGCTGGCAGCAGAAACAATATGGTTTACATTCTAATAAAGAAGAATCAGATTTTCAGCCTCAAGATGTGATAAAAACCAATAGGCACACAGAAATTTTAAATGCTGATCTAAAAATAAATGAAAATGTTCATAAATCTTTAGTCATTATATCCTAACATTTCACTTCAGATGGGACTAGTACTAGACAACTGGAAAGTTGTGAATGTGATTACAGTCCACATGAAAGCAGAATAATTCCCAGTAATTTGAGACCAATATTCCTTACTTCTCTGCGGTGGGTTGGCGCCCTGCCCAGGTTTGGGTTTTCCTGCCTTGTGCCCTATGTTGGCTGGGATTGGCTCAGCAGACCCCGTGACCCTGTATTCGGATTCATCGGGTTGGAAAATGGATGGATGGATATTCCTTACTTCTGTCACATTCCATTTTGAATTTATAACCAGAAATATATCAGAATGCCTTTGTATGAAAATAATAAAATAAAAGCCATGACTTTATAAGAAGAAAACCTTGACAAACCTATTTGCTGGACAAAAGCAATCATACAGTACAATTTACTTAAACTCATTTGTTATGGTTTCACTCGGGACATTAACTGTAAACTAGAAACTATTGGTACCAAAGTAAGTTTTGTGATAGATGTAATAGCAGGTAGCTGAAAAGTCTGTGATAGTAAGTACAGACAAATTAAGAGGAGATTTCACCATATAGAATGATGTGGGTCTCATTCATAAACGTCGTGCATAAAATGTTTCATAGCCTGTTTCCATGCTCACTGTGAGATATATAAAAAACAAACTTGGTGTAAAGCCACATAAATTTTCATGGCAGTCTTCCTACTTGTGTACATGCCTTTCTGCTCGGTTTTTCAAACTGGCAGCACCCAGCATCAAAGCAGTGCTGTTTCTGTGTTATCTCCCTTTTTTCAGATATGCATTAATGACATGGGATTTATCAAATACACCAAAATAAATTGCACACTGTTTACAAATTTAATTCACTTAATTGTAATCAGTCCATAACAATGTAATGATGCACAGAATGGCCAAACTATTCCAACTACCTTAGCTGTTTTAATGTTGTTAGAAGACATTACAAATGGAATAATTAGAGAGAACTTATTCAAAACTATGAAGACTGGTTTCTAAGTCGATTTTTGATTTCCAAGAGCTATCCTCTTGGAACTGTGTAAATTGAACTGGCATCACCAAATTAACAAGCTGTCATTACATCATCGGTAGCAGGAAAGCCAATTAAAATGTAATCTCTGCACATTCACAGGCACTTTTTCCAACTAGTGCAACAAAGGCAAGCAGTCCTTTGGAGGGAGTCACTTCAAACCATTAAGGCAGATTGTCCATTGTGGCTTGGGTTTTAAAGGCCAAAACTACAAATTTTTTTTT
>NW_024379326.1:0-65680 GCF_016835505.1 Polypterus senegalus
GGAAGTGTTTTTTGGCTTGAAGGGAGGCCAAGTATTTAGGCTACCTCGTGGACGGGACAGGTGAGACCACAGTGTTCAAAAATTAAAGACATCTTGGAATGGCCATGTCCGAATACCAAGAGGTAGGTGCAAGCTTTCTTGGGGTTAGCGGGGTACTATCGCTGGTTGACCCTTTCTCCTAAAGGGCCGCACTCTTGACCAATTTAACAAAGAAGGGCAATCCCTTATACGTGGTGTGGAATGACAAGGCGGACCACGCATTCAGTGACCTAAAGAAGGCCCTTACATCAGCACCTGTATTAAGGACACCCGCTTTTGGGCTCCCTTTATTCTCCAGACCGACGCCGGACAAAGGCCTTGGCGCCATGTTGAGCCAAAGCGCCGATGGTGTCGAACATCCCGTAATGTACTTAAGCCGGAAACTGATGGACCAGGAGACCCCGTGATGCAGCAGTGGAGAGGGAGGCCTTTGCCATTAAGTGGGCGGTGACTCATCTCCGTTATTACCTGCTGGGTTGCGAATTCACTCTGGTGACTGATCACGCTGCACTTCAGTGGATGTCCCTACATAAAGAGTCAAATCCGCGGGTCACCAGGTGGTTTCTGGATTTACAACCGTATAAGTTCACCATCACTTATCGGCGGGGCACCCTTCAGGCCAATGCCGATGCCTCTCGTGATTCACGACCTCTCGGTTAGGTCCGCCCGACCTGACGGTCTTGGGCTAAGGGGGGGATCGTGTCACGCACGCACGAGTAGGAGACCGCGGACGGATCCTAACACACCTGGGAAGACACTCGCAGGGAATGGTGGGGTACTAACTATCTCCCTCTGCTTCTTTGTAGGAAAAAGATGCTCCTGCCACCATAAGCCGGGTTTGCCCAAGAGTACGCTACTTCCACCCTTCCTCCTCCATCTTTTCCTGACATCATTGATCCTATCCTCCCTCACGGTTCCTTCCCAGCAATCCTCCACTTCCGGCTCCTCCCTCATAAAATGGCCACCGACGTCATGTTTCGGCGTCGCGCATATGAACTGTTTAGTTTATGTTTTGACCTGCTTTTTCTTTTGAAATTATTGTGGATCGTCTGTAATATACGGGGCCGGAAAACCCCAAACCTTTATGTTGTGTCCTTCTCCATCTTTTACAATATATATATATGTATGTATATATATTAAGCAAAATCCCGCGCTTGGCAGCGGAGAAGTAAAAAGAAAAGGAAACATTTTAATAATAACGTAACATGATTGACAATGTAATTGTTTTGTCATTGTCATGAGTGTTGCTGGCATATATATGTATATAGCAAAATACCCGCGCTTCGCAGCGGAGAAGTAGTGTGTTAAAGAAGCAATGAAAAGAAAAGGAAACATTTTGAAAATAACGTAACATGATTGTCAATGTAATTATTTTGTCACTGTTGTGAGTGATGAGTGTTGCTGTCATATATATATATATATATAATATATATATATATAATATATATATATATAAGCTAGACTTGATTAACGCGGTAAGTGTTCGGCAAGGCAGCTGAAGCGCTGCATTATAGGATCTGTAGTTTATTGTGTTACCAGCGCTTCATATCCCCGGGCCATTAATAACAATAATATATAAAATGATCTCGTGGGCCGGATATAATTACACGCCGGGCCTGGTGTGGCCTGCGGGCCTTGAGTTTGACACATATGGACTAAATAGAAATTGAAAAGGTATATTTTTTCAAATGTGATCGCGCAGTTCAGATCAAGTTGACGCACACTACAGTACATCGAGCCCGCGTGCTATTGTGGTTTTGCCTGCGTGCCTCAATAAGTTACCCTCCCCTCACTCTAGCTTCAATTGGTGATCTGTCTTTCTGCGTTAACCGCATATTTTTTCATACATCTCAAACCAAGAGGATGCGAGGCTAAAATGAATTTGAAAGCACGCGTACATGCTCAGTGCATCCCCTCTCGGAAATCGAACCTCGGACGCCGGTGCTAGAGGCAAAGCCTCTACTATTGCGCCACGACGTGTGGTTTGTCTATTTGAGTGTAGCAGTGTAATTCGGTTTTTGTTCAGCACTCTTTGGAACTGTTTTATTTTTGTCTGCGCACTGCGTCAGTTCACGTGAGCCGCTGAATATGGTTTTATATGTCACTCGCTCGCTTCTAATTGTTTCGCTGCCTTCTTAATTATATAATGTATGTTTTCTTCAGCGGTTTTTGGAGCTCTTCCTGGTTTTCTACGTACTGCGTGATTACGTGAGAGGCGTGATGATGTCACACGAAACTCCGCCCCCACGACTTTCGAGCTCAACTCCATTACAGTAAATGGAGAAAAAAAGCTTCTAGCTATGACCATTACGCGTAATTTCGAAATGAAACCTTACCAATTTTTGTAAGGAAGCTGTAAAGAATGAGGCTGCCAAAATTCAGACTTCTACCTATACGGGAAGTTGGAGAGTTAGTAATGAGTCAGTGAGTCATTGAGGGCTTTGCCTTTTATTAGTATATATATATATTTATATATATACACACAGACACACATATATAAACATATATATATACATCATATATATATATATATATAAATATATACGAGGTGTGGCAGAAAAGTAATGAGACTGATTTTTTTATTTACCAAAGTTTTTATTTTTTTCAAACATCAATTTTATCCCCTTCAAAGTAGTTCCTTGGGCAGCTACACAACGATGAGACGTCGTTCCCACTGTTGGTAGCGCTGGAAGTCTTTAGGAAGTATGGTCTTCAGCATGTCCGTTACACTCTTTTGGATGTTTTCTAAAGTCCCGAAATGATGTCCTTTGAGGACATTTTTCAGTTTAGGAAAAAGTCACACAGACTGAATAAGGGGGCTGGGGAACCACAGGAATGCCTTTTGAGGTCAAAAATTCTGTTATGGAGAGGGCAGTGTGACATGGGGCGTTGTCATGATGGAGCATCCATTTGTCTGCAATGTCTGGTCTCACGCGAATGACCCTTTTTCTGAACCTTTCAAGGACATCTTTATAAAAATTCTCCAAGCTTAACACAAAATTTAATGGCACAACGTTGCTCCAAATTCCGCTGTTCCATTTTGCGTGACGTGCAACCAAAAACACAACTTCGCTAATAGCAGTCACAAAAATCACGTAGTTAACGGAAGGAGTTGAAACTCGCACTGAGCTATGGGAGGGTACTGATACACGTGCTCTATCAAGGACAACAGCACAGCGTTGCCAGATCGCTTGCAGTGTTGCCAGTCTCATTACTTTTCTGCCACACCTCGTACATATACATACATATATACATATACACATATACAAATATAGACATACATATATATATATATACATATATATATACATATAAATATATATATACATATATACACACACACACATATATATACACATATACATATCTAAATATACAGGTATACTGTATATACACATATATATACAAATCTACATATATATATATCTACATATATATATTACGGGTGGGACTCGATTAAAAAAATGTATCCAATTAATTAGAGGCTGTGTAAGAAATAATCTTGATTAATCGTGATGTAATCGCCACGTAAATTTGCCCCAAATCGCAAATGTTTTTTTTAATTTAAAAGGGTTTTAGTGAGCGACAGAATCAAATAATAGACATGGACATGAATATTGTAAACTCAAGCTGTTTTAATTTCTGGAAAAAAAAATGCTTTTAAACTGCATTTGAATTCAAAACAGAAACAAAAATATCATCCCTGGTGAAAATTGGGCAGACTTAAAAATAAAGTGGTAGTTTAATTACTTTAGGTATTTTTTCACAATGGTATTGTCTTTAAATAATAATAACCAAAATTTCAACATAAAGTGCATTGTTTCTTCTTAAAAAAATAAGTCAGAAACATAAAAGGTAATTTGACCAACTTAATCTTTAAACTCTGAGTAACCTCAGCCAAAATTATTTTGTACATTAGGCTAAAACAGTGTGATCATTGAACATTTTGTAATTAGATGTATTTAGAATTACTAACGGTAACGGAAGTCCAATGATCCCCAGTAAGAGCCAAAAAGTCTGCTTTCTGTAATGCATCTAATTTTGCTTGCTTTTCAGTGTGCACAAAACCATGCTTTTATCAAGGCTTTGCTCGGGTAGTCTTTTCAAATGAAATTTTCCTCCGATCAGTCGTAGGAACGCGCTTTATTCCAACTCTAACATTTTTGTAGCTGTGATGTGTGCATCAGGGTAATCGATGTACCAGGAAATCATGCATTGACAAAAGTTCCCCTTTGCTTGGAATTGAAAGTTTGATTAAATGCATTATGGAGTTCATGCATCGAAGCTTCTCAGCTGTGCTTGTGCTAAGAAAAGTAAACATTTTAAAAATAACGTAACATGATTCTGCGTTAACCGCATATTTTTTCATACGTCCCAAACCAAGGAGATGCGAGGGTAAAATGAATCGGGAAGCGTGAGTACATACTCAGTGCATCCCTCTCGGGAATCGAACCTTGGATGTCGGCGCTAGAGGCGAAGCTTCTACAATTGTGCCACGGCGTGTGGCTAGTGTATTTGAGAGTATGTAGATCGGGGTATATATATATATATTCGCAGCGAGAAGTAGTGTGCTAAAGAAGTTATGAAAAAGAAAAGGGAACATTTTAAAAATAACGTAACATGATTGTCAATATACAGTAATTGTTTTGTGAGTGTTATTGAGTGTTGCTGTCATCAAGGATTTTATTATCATTATTTCTTTAAATCAGGGTCGTATTTGTAGGATGTGTTGTGTTCAAGTTACATTCCGTGTTTGTCAATCGTTGTAAAGATAAGAGGTTTCATTCATCAATTTGTTTCTTACTGCATCAATAAACAGGTCGTCTTCCTCTTTATCTGAGATGTGGCACACTGCATGCACGGGTTTTATTTTACACTGTCTTCGTTTAACGGGACATTGACTTTTTCCACCGTGTGCTTTGTTTCTGCAGTCGCTGCACTTATGAATATGCTTTATGTATCAGACGCTTCATATTTTTTTGCTGCCTTCTCAATTGTGTAATTCGGTTTTTGTTCAGCACTCTTTGGAACTGTTGCTTTTTGTCTGTGCACTGCGTCAGTTCACGTGAGCCGCTTGGTGTTCTTGCATCGAAGGTTCCCAGCTGTGCTGTTGCCATCTCGTGTGATGTCCATGGCTGTATGTAATGTTAGTTAAGACCCAGCACTTAAAAGTTTCTCTCACAGTTTCGCTGAGTTTGTGCCAAACACCACCCTGACCATCTCATCTTCCTCTGCATAAGCACAGTCCTTCACCCATGAATATTTAGCAGCAGTGTTTCTATTGGATTGCCGCTGACGGACGGCTTTATATGGGTAGGCACTAAATTACAAACGCCAGCGGCAGCCTGTCTATGAACTTAATTTAAACTTTAGGGTTACACCGTGCTTTGTTTTCTGAAGTACCAGCACTCATAAATATGGTTGTATATGTCAGTCGTTCGCTTCTTATTGTTTTGCTGCCTTCTCAATTATATAATGCATGTTTTGTTCAGCGCTTTTTTGAGCTTTTTCTGGTTTTCTATGTACTGCGTTGATAGTCAGTTCACGTGATTACGTGGGAGGCGTGATGATGTCACATGAAACTCCGCCCCCCACGGCCATCCAGCTCAATTCCATTACAGTATATGGAGAAAAATAGCTTCCAGTTATGACCATTACGCGTAGAATTTCGAAATGAAACCAGCCCAACTTTTGTAAGTAAGCTGTAAGGAATGAGTCTGCCAAATTTCAGCCTTTTACCTACACGGGAACTAGGAGAATTAGTGATGTGTCAGTGAGTCAGTCAGTCAGTGAGGGCTTTGCCTTTTATTAGTATATATATATATATATATATATATATATATATATATATATATATATATATATATATATATATACATATACATATACATATATATATATATATATACACACCCTTTGGGGTGCGAGCAGCTGTTGCTGGGCGTGCCAGAATCCATCGAGGAAGAAAACAGAAAAACATTATTTGTACAAATTCTTAATTTATCTATCCATTCCTAAATAATTAAATGGGCAGGCTATTTAATATCAGTGCAATATGCTTCTTGTTAAAACGGATGACTTACATGTCTTACATGCACGTAGTGCTGCGTGGGCATTATCGTATTATGCGTGGGTATTATCGTATCTGTTTAGGTTCTATTTAAATTTTAAATATAAGTAATTTTTATTTAGTCGACAGAAATATCTTTGGTAGGAATGTAAGTTAAATTTAGTCATCATTGCATAAATTTTCTTCACCATAGAAATGTAAAGACTAAATTCAACTTACATTCCTACCAAAGATATTTCTGTCAACTAAATAGAACCTACTTATATCCAAATAGAACTTGAAATGATATATTTTTTCGAATCTGAACGCACATTTTAGATTGACTTAACGTGCACTACATCTTGCCCCGTGCTATTGTGCTCTGGCCTGCCTGCCTCAATAAGTCACTGTTGCTTCGTTCTTACTTTTTTACCGTTCATTTAATCATGGGCCTCTCTACAGTTTTGTTTATTTTCGGGTTGTAATGTTCATTAAATTTACTTATGATCTGGTCTATTGGCGGACCGTGCATCTCACACCTAGGCCTTCAGTACTGCTCCATCTGAATCAACGCGCCCCTCAAAAACTAATTTATGATTATAAAAACCATCTTAATATGCAGAAATACAGTATAAAGAGCCGCTGCATCGCAGATAGATAACTCCTGTAGCCACAATAAATGCCTTTATTGAATAGACAAAACAGGGGTGAACAAGTTCCTTTCTACTGCAGCCACAGCTGCGACACACATAAAAAACATCAATAATAACTCATAAACTTGCAATATCATTTAGGAAATGATATACAGTATATATGATATACAGTATATATATATATATATATATATATTTTTTTTTACACACATTTTTTTTTCTCTATATGTGGCATACTTTTAACCATGGAATTTATTTATGTATCCTTTTTATCTTAGCATGACATGCCAGTCATTACAAAGTGGTGGTGATTGCTTCTTCTGGAGAACTGCTGTAATGGATGTTAAACATTAATATTTCCTTTTGTTAATATACACAATTTTTCCTGTAATTGTATGAGTTGTATGAGGCTAGCTATTTTGGCATTCACTAGGTCAGCCATATGACATGTGCCTTTTCAGAATAATTTACAATTATTGCTATTTTGGCAAGACTGAAATAGAATTTTGTTATAAATTCAGAAGATTGTATATCAGAGATCGTGTTTTTTTTTTTTTAGAGGGTGAACACAAGTTTATACTTGATCAATATTATTACAAGTAAATGCCTCCATTATTAAGAAAGAGAGGAAGACTAGGTGGTAATCTATAGCAAACTGATTAAATGCCTAACTACATTATGGCTATGAATTTGGGCTATGCATAATTAAATGTTAATGGCATTATTTTAATTAAAAATTTGAAATTCCCTTTGAATTGCCCAGTCTGATAAGAACAGTAGTTTATGAATGCTAGACCTCAACCACTTAGAACAACTGTGTATTCAGTAGCGATGTAAGTGATTTAAAGGGAAAATGTATGTATAAAAACATTATTCAGAAATACTGGAGTCCACCTTATTAAAAGTATAAGTGTCTGTGCATCTGGCTGTGTGTCTATTCAGTTGCTATGTCTCTGTCATCCCAAATGATGGCGCATCATGAACATTAACACTGCTTTTGTGAATATAATACTAAATGGCGTGTGATAGAGACATATGCATTGTATGATGCACTGCAAATGTTAAGCTAAAGGTCTACATCGACTACATAGATATCAACTCATCTGAGAAGGGTAGTACAACTACTATTCTTTACATTTTAATGCAAACATATATTGAACATTTAGCATCCAAAAGGAAAGGTACAACTTATGCTGTTGGTGGATTGGTTTGAATGTCACTCCTGCTGAGGGGTTTGCATGGTTCAAAATGTTCATACATGTCAATGTCATTTAGAAGGACCTGCCTGATGCTATGGAATTATTTGTATTTTACACAGTCTGACTCTAATGAAGTTGTTGGTGTCGTTATTTGCAAAGGAGTGCAGTCTATTACACCTACAACATCTAAAGAATGTTATTTACTGTCACTACAAATAAGTGTATTTTACCTAGTTTCAGTTTGCTGTAACAGCAAAATGGCCAGAAAAATCACTTTAGCCCAAGGGATACTCTGTGAACCTCCCAAAACACCAATGCCTTTCCAAAATCCCCTGTATCAATAATACTGTACAGAAATGAAGCAGATGTAAAGAAAATATTGTTCTGTGTGTTTTTATCATGAAGGCAAGTAAAAAGCAATTAACAAGACAGAAAGCCCATTGTAACCATTAAAAATGTAGGTGTTTCTTGAAAACAAAGCCAAGGTGTCAGACAGTACATTTTCCTATACCAATAAAAGAAATGTGAAAACTAAAAGAAACTCTAACAGGAGCAGGTCTGGCAGATTCAAAGTCACAAAAGAACATGAAGACAAGTTTTTGAATATCAACAGCTTGCATTATAGGCATCTCCCAGGACAACAGTTTCAAGCACAGCTTACCAATGGCCAAAGTAGGCAAGTCTATCTTTCAACTGTGAACTCTGAAATTAAAGCAAGACTAACTTCAATCACTGTTAATCTGTGCTTAAATAGGCAGAGAAGGTGCTAAGAACAAGAGAGAGCTCAAAAGGAGTGATGTGAAGGTGGTCCCGCCTCCTGGGTTCCACCGACAAAACACAATAAATGGAAACAGAGTTAAACAGACAATAAACAATCATAAACGGAACAGAAAATACATAAAAATGAAAAATATCAAGCCAAAAATTACAGTAAAGCATATCATTTTCAAAAGTACAAACCCTTGCATAAAAGGCATTGGGTTGCATATCTTTATTTCTGTGACAGAATCACAACATCACCCTCATAATCAATAGTGTACTAGCTGAGCTCAGCATAATATCCATAATATACTCTAATCAAGGTGAAAAATTTCTAGTATATATAATATTGTAGGTATAATATCAGAAGAATTTTAGTTAATCTTGGTTCGTGCCTTGTAGAGAATCTTTTACTGTGTAGTTCACATAATAATAAGTCACAAACATACCATTTCATTTTAATATATACAAATGTTGTATGCCACACTACCACAAAAATGAAGATATGTATTTCTTATACTGACTGACCATTTCGACACAGCATGCTTCACAAAGTATGGCATGTTGCCACTACTTAGAAAGTTTCCAGGAGCATCTGGGCATTCTGCACCAAAATCTTCTCTTTTTAGGACCTGCTGATCTTTCTGCACTATCTGAAATCTGAAAAGTGATGCTGTGAAAACCCACAATCAGTCAGTGCCCAGTAGACTGTGTCAGAATAATTTGTAATATACGAGTACTCACCTGCTGCTCAATTGACACAAAATGAAAACAATGAAGGATTGTTTTCTATGTTTTCTTGCCCTAAAAATTCTTTGTTTGCTTATTCTTAGCATGTCTTTTGCTATTTATTTCTATGGAAAAACAGAGCCTTTAGTTATTTTCTTCTTTTTTTGCTGCACTCCCTGTATAACATAACAAAAATGAACAGCTGTTACACTAAACAAAGCAAAGTTAAACCTATACAGACCATTCAGTAAAAAAAAAGTGTAATCACCTACCATGTTCTAAACAATATTAAAGTTTAAATGTAGTTAGGATACAGCGGGTTGGATAATGGATGGATGGATGTTCTTTTTTTATTGTCTCTTTAAATATAGATTCTTTGCTTTAGTATTTCCACATGACTCAAAACCTGCAGTACTAGAAGTTTTTCTTCTCTGGGCAATGTTTGAAAATTTCCATATATTGTCACATGCACTTGACTGCTGCAGGGACAACAGGGAACAGCTAAGACAACAACTTTTGGGGTTGTATTGCCACTTTCCATAGTCTTAAGAGCAATGAATTAGAGGAGCCCTACAAAGAAACATTGATGACCCCCTACTAGCCAATCACTTTCCGGTTGAGAGACCTCATTGTCCAGAAAATGCACTGGGCAAATGTTTTTCTACAGATGGCACACCGGTGAGACTAAAGCAGGAGTATCTTTATCTTTCTGATACTGCATATAGTTTTTATCTTTTTCTTTTTTGCTTTGCCATGTTGACAATTAACTCTTTCAGGATATGTGTCGACTTATGTATATATATATATATATATATATATATCACCTGCTATATGTACTGCTCAAAAAAATTAAAGGAACACTTTTTAATCAGAGTATAGCATCAAGTCAATGACACTTCTGGGATATCGATCTGGCCAATTAAGTAGCAGAGGGGGTTGTTAATCATTTTCAGCTGCTTTGGTGACAATTTTCCCACCTCGTCTTTTCCGACTGTTTTTTCACTAGTTTTGCATTTGGCTACGGTCAGTGTCACTACTGGTAGCATGAGGTGATACGTGGACCCTACAGAGGTTGCACAGGTAGTCCAACTTCTCCAGGATGGCACATCAATATGTGCCATTGCCAGAAGGATTTCTGTGTTCCCCAGAACAGTCTCAAGGGCATGGAAGAGATTCCAGGAGACAGGCAGTTGCTCTAGGAGAGGTGGACAGGGCCATAGAAGGTCCTTAACCCATCAGCAGGATTGGTATCTGATCCTTTGGGCAAGGAGGAACAGGATGAGCACTGCCAGAGCCCTACAAAATGACCTCCAGCAGGCCACTTGTGTGAATGTCTCTGACCAAACAATCAGAAACAGACTTCATGAGGGTGGCCTGTGGGCCCGAAATCTTCTATTGGGCCCTGTGCTCACTGCCCGACACTGTGGAGCACGATTGGCATTTGCCATAGAATACCAGAATTGGTAGGTCCACCACTGGTGCCCTGTGCTTTTCACAGAAGAGAGCAGGTTCACCCTGAGCACATGTGACAGACTTAAAAGGGTCTGGAGAAACTGTGGAGAATGTTATGCTGCCTGTAACATCGTTAAGCATGGCCGGTTTGGTGGTGGATCAGTGATGGTCTGTGGAGGCATATCCATGGAGAGAAGCACAGACCTCTACAAGCTAGACAACGGCATTTTAACTGTCATTAGGTATCGGGATGAAATCCTTGGACCCATTGTTAGACCCTATGCTGGTGCAGTGGGTCCTGGGTTCCTCCTGCTGCACGACAATGGCCCTTCCTCATGTGGAGAGTGCATGCAGGCAGTTCCTGGAAGGTGAAGGAATTGATACCATTGACTGGCCCCCACGCTTGCCTGACCTAAATCCAATAGAACACCTCTGGGACATTATGTTTCAATCCATCTGACGCCACCAGGTTGCATCTCAGACTGTTCAGGAGCTCAATGATGCCTTGGTCCATATATATATATATATAGATAGATATATAGTCACACATGTGCGCATGGGAGGCAGCTAAAGGGCTTGAATAAGGGCAGTTCCGAATCATACAAGGATGTGGCAGAGTGCACTGACTTTTTTTCTCCCTTTCTTGAAGATCATTCACGGGAGATTCCACCTGGCCCTCTTGACGTCACTTCCAGGACCAAGCCTATGGAAGGAGACCTTGCCGGCTCCGGCCCCTATGATGTCACGTCTGGCCTCGAACCTATGGCTGAAGACCTTCATGAGCCCGACCCCATTGATCTCACTTCCTGTCTTCCCCTTTAAAAGCCTCCACCTTTTCCCTATTCCCTCAGTTCTATTTTGGACTCAGTTTTGTGTACATCAGTGCTGTATACAATTTTACGACTTTACAGCCGGGGTACCAAATACACGGGTGGTTGCCCCAAAACTTTCCATGACTCTGAGTCGAGTTTGTGACATTGGCATAGTCAGCAGGATGGAATGGTTCCAGAAAAGAAGGGGACAGGACTTGCACCGTGCCCAGATGGGAATGTACCAGGGACGAGTTTTCAGATGGGGAGGATGTCCCACGATTCAGAAAGACCCGATGCAGGCTCTGCTCCCATCACGCTTAGCTAGGCAACCTAGCCAGGCCAGGGAGTGTGCGGGAGGGGCTCACAGACTTGGGCTGCTCCGGAAGGGGGAGGCGAAGGGGGTTTATTATGCTGTCCCGGGGGAAAGTGCCCATCTCCCTGTGAAGGCAGAACCCTGAGTCTCACCTAGGGGTGCCACAGACTGGCAGGTAAATATAACACGGAAGTGGAGGTTTGACCCAGAACGGCCAACCCACAAACAAGCCTGGTCATTGTGGTCTACGGTATGGCACTGGTTATGGCCATGTGAAAACAAGCCCTATAAAATAGTGGAGCAGGTGGCTTGCTACCAGCTCCTAAAGGCACTACCTCAGACTTTCAAAATATGAAAGGATTAATAAACCTCATTGAGGCACAGGGGACAGCCTCGCAACCTGCGGGAGCAGAACCGTCCCTTAGTCGAGCTCAGCGACTGTACATCCCATTCAACCAAGAGCTTGTGCCGACATCCCCTGAGTCGCGGGCATGCTAACTGCTTGGGAGCGAGGAGGAATGCAGTTGGAGGGGGAGGAGAGGTTGGTGTGCTCTGACTAACCCGTTGGTGGTCCCACACACAGGCGTGTTGATCGTAAACGGGTACAAGACCACAGCCTTGTTCGATTCCGGCAGCAACATTTCCATTATTGCCCGCCGATTTGTGCTACAGTGACAGTGGTTAAAATTTAAGACCAGTATAACCTGTGTCCACAGAGAAATCCGCTGGTACATGTCCTCCTTTTGTGTAATCAGTTACAGAGGATCGGTTCAGAAATTAACCGTGGCAGTCCTCCCCAATCCAGCACACCCTGTGATTCTAGGGCAGGACTGGTCTAAAATTAAAAGCCGTGAGACACATACCACTCCTGGTGTTAACTTAGGCCTAGTTATAGACGGGGATGAACTGTCTCAAGCTGCCTCCTCGCCGTGTAACCAGCTGGCAGAGAAAGATGAACTGGCCTTCCTGAGTGATGTGGCAACTCCCGGACCGCCACGTAACGATACATCATCCACCAGCCCCGAGATGGAATGGGAGGAAACCATGCCCCTTTTGCAGTTTTAATTCAGAGAGATGCCGGCTTATTTTAAAAGGGAGCAGTGGAATGATGATTCCCTTTGATTTGCCAAAAATGCAGTGGTCCTGGTCAATGGCCAGCACACTAACCAGTCGATGCCTTTGTTAGAAAATGACCTTCTGTATCGCATAGCAGAGTATGATGGGCAGTAGAGACAGCTGCTGCTAATCCCACGGACTTTCTGGCGGCAGGTCTGTGAGTTAGCACACGCCCACCTCCTAGGTGGCCGGGAATCAATGAGGAGGTTCGTTACTTTTGCACTTCCTGCCCGGAGTGTCAATTGCGACAAATTCCTAGGAAGGACCATGCTCTTCTCGTTCCTATTCCCTTCATTGATGTTCCCTTCCACAGAATTGGGGTTGATTTAGTCAGACCTTTAGAGCCCTCAACCAGAGGACGCAAGTACATTTTAGTCTTCATGGATTATGCTACCTAATACCCCAAAGCTGTTCCATTGCGCTCAGCTAAATATAAAGCCATCGCACGGGAATTGGTAGGGGTCTTTGCGCGTTTCGACATTCCTAAGGAAGTCCTGACGGACCAAAGGACGCCCCTTTATCTCGGAGACGTTCAAGGAGACTACCAAGTTACTTAAAATAGATAGATAGATGATAGATAGATAGATAGATAGATAGATAGATAGATAGATAGATAGATAGATAGATAGATACTTTATTAATCCCAAGGGGAAATTCACATAATCCTGCAGCACTATACTGATACAAAAAAAAATATTAAATTAAAGAGTAATAAAAATGCATGTAAAAACAGAAAATAACTTTGAATAATGTTAGCGTTTACTCCCCCCGGGTGGAACTGAAGAGTCGCATAGTGTGGGGGAGGAATGATCTCCTCAGTTTGTCAGTGGAGCAGGACAGTGACAGCAGTCTGTCACTGAAGCTACTCCTCTGCCTGGAGATGACACTGTTCAGTGGATGCAGTGGATTCTCCATGATTGATAGGAGCTTGCTTTGCGCCCGTCGCTCTGCCACAGATGTTAAACTGCCCAGCTTCATTCCTACAATAGAGCCTGCCTTCCTAACAAGTTTGTCCAGGTGTGAGGCGTCCTTCATCTTTATGCTGCCTCCCCAGCACACCGCCGCATAGAAGAGGGCACTCACCACAACCGTCTGGTAGAACATCTGCAGCATCTTATTGCAGATGTTGAAGGACACCAACCTTCTAAGGTTGCTAATTGGCTCTGACCTTTCTTACACAGAGCATCAGGATTGGCAGTCCAGTCCAATTTATCATCCAGCTGCACTCCCAAGTATTTATAGGTTTGCACCCTCTAAAATAAAGCATCTAAAGACCATGGTATATCATCCTCAAACCGACAGTTTGGTAGAGAGGTTCAATCAGACTCTTAAACAAATGCTTCGTAAGGTGGTCAACGAGGATGGAAGGAACTGGGATCAGCTCCTCCCCCTCATCCTTTTTGTCCCACAAGCCTCCACGGGGTTCTCCCTTTTGAATTATTGTATGTGCGACAACCCCGGGGCATATTAGATATCCTAAAAGAAGGATGGGAAGAAGAGGCTCTTCTCTCTACAAACATACTGGAGTATATTGCGCAATTAAGCGATAGATTTGGTAAGATCCGTCCCCTCCTCAAAAGACACATGGAAGAGGCACAAGCAGCACAGGTCCGATATTACGACCATGGCATATCTCTCCGGGAGTTCTGCCTGGGAGATCAGGTCATGGTCATAGTACCTACCTCCCACTCTAAGTTGCTTGCCCATTGGCAAGGTCCCTACAAAGTTAAGGAGAGAAAAGAACTCGTTGACTATTTGGTGAGTCAACCCAATCGTTGGCCGAGGGAGCAGGTTTATCATGTAAATCTGCTGAAACGATGGAAGGCCAAGGATCCCGATCCCTCCTCCAGTCAGCCCCTCTCACTCTTTGCTCACATGGCTAGCCTTAACTTCGGTGCAAGTTTAAGTCCCAGACAACGATGGGAGCTGGAAACATTTATGTTGTCTGTCCTGGAGGTAGTGAGTGAAAACCCCGGAAGGACCTCTCTGGTTGAGCATGACATTGTGACAGAGCCCGGGGTTATAGTCCGAGAACATCCATATCGTCTTCCTGAGGCAAAAAGAGCTGAAGTAGAGCATGAGATCAATCACATGCTGGAACTAGGTGTAATCGAGGAAAGTCATAGTCCCTGGTCCAGTCCCATTATATTGGTCACTACGCCTGACGGGAGTTGGAGGTTTTGCAACGACTTCATTCGACCTCCTCGAGGGGCTTGGACAGGCTCAATATTTGACCACACTGGACATGACAAAGGGGTACTGGCAGGTTCCTTTAACGGACTCAACGAAGGTTAAGACCGTGTTTAGCACCCTTAGAGGACACTGGCAGTATCGTGTCCTTCCATTTGGGTTGCACGGGGCTCCAGCAATCTTCCAGCATCTGGTGGACAAAGTGCTAAGGCCTCATAACTCATACAGTGCTGCCTACCTGAATCATCTATTCCAGCACATGGATAGAATACCTACAGCAGGTAAAAGCGGTATTGCGGACACTTGGTGAGGACGGGCTTCGGATTAATCCCAAGAAATGTTTCTTTGGATTGAGCGAAGCCAAGTATTTAGGCTACCTGGTGGGTCGAGGTACCGTGAAGCCACAGTGCTCCAAAGTAGATGCCATTTTGAAATGGCCCTGTCCGCGAACCAGGTCCAAGTCTTTCTCGGGTTAGCGGGGTACTACCTCCAGTTTGTCGGTTCTCTGAGAGAGCGGCGCCCTTGACTGACTGAGGGCCCCAAACATTGTGGTATGGACTGAAAAGATCAGGCACTGCATTTAGTGACGTGAAACAGGCCCTTACGTCCGCACCTATTTTGAAGGCACCTAACGGGGGCCATGCTGAGCCAAAGCGTCAATGGTGTGGAACACCCCATCATGTTCCTGAGCCGGAAACTGTTGGACCAGGAGACCAGGTATGCGGCGGTGGAGAGAGAGGCTTTGGCAATTAACTGGGTAATTAATCAGCTGAGGTACTACCTGTTGGGCTGGGAATTCACCCTTGTCAAGGACCATGCACCTTTACAGTCGAATCCGCGGGTCACCACATGGTTTCTTGACCTCCAGCCATACAAGTTTTCACTCGTTGTTCGTCGGGGCACTCTTCACGCCAATGCTGAAGCTCTTTCTTAGGTTCACAACCTCTTGGTCAGGGTTGCCTGACCCAACGGGTCTGGGCTGAGAGGGGGGCCTTGTCACACATGTGCACATGGGAGGCAGCTAAACGGCTTGAGTAAGGGCAGTTCCGAGTCATACTAGGATGTGGCAGAGTGCACTGACTCTTTTTCTCCCTTACCTGGAGACCATTCACAGGAGATTCAACCTGGCCCTCTTGACGTCACTTCCCAGATCGAGCCTATGGCTGAAGACCTTCATGAGCCTGAACCCTTTGATCTCACTTCCTGTCTTCCCCTTTAAAACCCTCCACCTTTTCCCTATTCCCTCAGTTCTGTTTTGGACTCAGTTTTGTGCACATCAGTGCTGTATACGATTTTACGACTTTGCAGACACTATATCAAATGCACGGGTGGCTGCCCCAAAGCTTTCTATGGCTCTGAGTCGAGTTTGTGACTATATATTGTCACAAAACGAGTCAAAGACAGAAAAAGGTTTGGGGCAGCCACCCATGTAATTCGGTATCCCGGCTGCAACTTCGTTTTTCTTTTAAATATCAGCACTGAAGTGCTTACAACAGAGTCCAAAACAAGACTGACACAGAAGGGAAAAGGGAAGGCTTTTAAAGGGGGAGACAGGAAGTGAGGTCATAAGGGTCGGGCACGTGTTCATCGTTCATTGGTTTAGTCCCGGATGTGACATCAGGGGGGCCGGAGCTGGCAAGGTCTGTCTCCATTGGCTCGGTCCCAGAAGTGGCGTCCAGAGAGACAGGTGGAACCTCCCGGGTTAGGTCTACAGGGAAGTGAGAAAGAGAGTTAGTGCGCTCTGCCACATCCCGGCATGGCTCAGAACTGCCTTCACTCGAGCCCTTTAGCTGCCTCCCATGCTCGCGTGTGTGACAAGGCCCCCCCCTCAGCCCAGACCCCGGGTCGGGCGACCTTAACCGAGAGGTCGTAAACCCGAGAGAGCATCGGCGTTGGCATGGAGAGCACCCGGCGATGAGCGGCGAAAACTTATGCGGCTGCAGGTCAAGAAACCACCGGGTGACCCGCGGATTCGACTCCTTGTGCAGGGCCATCCACTGTAGAGGTGCATGGTCCGTGACAAGGGTGAACTCACGGCCCAACAGGTAGTACCTCAGCTGAGTGATCGCCCATTTAATCGCCAGAGCCTCCCTCTCCACCGCCGCATACCTGGTCTCCGGTCCAACAGTTTCCGGCTCAGGAACATGACGGGTGTTGACACCATCGACACTTTGGCTCAGCACGGCTCCCAGGCCTGTGTCCGAAGCGTCCGTCTGGAGGATGAAAGGCAAAGAAAAGTTAGGTGCCATCAAAATAGGTGCGGACGTAAGGGCCTTCTTCAAGTCACCAAATGCAGTGTCTGTTTTGCAGTCCATACCACAATGTTGGGGCCCTCTTCTTTGTTAAATCAGTCAAGGCGCTTTCTCCAAAACCGGGTACAAACCGGCGGTAGTACCCGGCTAACCCGAGAAAGGCTTGGACCTGCCGCTTGGTTCGCGGACGGGGCCATTTCAGAATGGCATCAATTTTGGAGCACTGTGGCCTTACGGTACCCGACCCACCAGGTAGCCTAAATATTTGGCCTCGCTTAATCCAAAGAAACATTTCTTGGGATTAATCCGAGCCCGCCTCACCAAGTGTCCGTAATACCGCTTGGACATGCTGTAGGTGTTCCTTCCATGTGCTGGAATAGATGACCACGTCATCTAGGTAGGCAGCACTGTATGAGTTATGAGGCCGAAGCACTTTGTCCACCAGACGCTGAAAGGTTGCTGGAGCCCGTGTAACCCAAATGGAAGGACACGATACTGCCAGTGTCCGCTAGGGGTACTAAACGCGGTTTTTTCCTTCGCGGAGTCCGTTAAAGGAACCTGCCAGTACCCTTTTGTCATGTCAAGTGTGGTCAGGTATTGAGCCTGTCCAAGCCTCTCGAGGAGGTCGTCCACGCGTGGCATTGGATAGGCATCAAATTGGGAGACTTGGTTAAGCCGACGGAAGTCATTGCAGAACCTCCAACTCCGTCAGGCTTACCGGCGAGCACAATGGGGCTGGACCAGGGACTATAACTCTCCTCAATTACACCTAGTTCCAGCATGCGCTTGATCTCAAGCTCCACTTCAGCCTTTTTTGCCTCGGGAAGACGGTGCAGGCGTTCTCGGACAACAACCCCGGGCTCTGTCACAATGTTGTGCTCAATCAGAGAGGTCCTTCCGGGTGTTCACTGACTACCTCTCGACCGGTCCGGATAACTGTTTCCAGCTCCTGCCGTTGCCTGGGTCTCAAGTCTGCGCCAAAGTTAAGGTCGTGTGTGTGGCGAAGAGTGGCGGGGCTGGCGGAGGAGGGATCGGGGTCCCTGTCCTTCCACGGTTTCAGCAGGTTCACATGATATACCGCTCCTTTGGCGGCGATTGGGTTGACTCACCAAATAGTCGACCAGTCCCTTCCTCTCCTTAACTTCGTAGGGGCCCTGCCAGTGGGCAAGCAACTTAGAGTGGGAGGTAGGCACTAGGACCATGACCCGATCTCCCGGGTGGAACTCCCGAAGAGACGTGCCGCGGTTGTAGTAGCGAACCTGTGCTGCTTGAGCCTCCTCCATGTGACTTTTAAGGACAGGCGAATCTTTCCAAATCTATCGCGTAACTGCGATATACTCCAGTATGTTAGTGGTGGGAAGAGCCTCTTCTTCCCAGCCTTCTTTCAAAATATCCAATATGACCCGAGGTTGTCGCCCATACAGTAGTTCAAAGGGGGAGAACCCCGTGGAGGCTTGTGGGACTTCCCGATAGGCAAAAAGGACGAGGGGGAGGAGCTGATCCCAGTTCCTTCCATCCTCGCTGACCACCTTACGTAGCATTTGCTTGAGAGTTTGATTAAACCTCTCTACTAATCCGTCGGTTTGAGGATGATACACGAGGTTTTAAATGCTTTATTTTCAGTAATCTGGCAGTCTCCTTGAACGTCTCCGAGGTGAAGGGGGTCCCCTGGTCTGTCAAGACTTCTTTGGGGATCCCCACGCGCGCGAATACCCCTAGTAATTCCCGTGCGATGGCTTTAGAGGTAGCTGAGCGCAACGGAACAGCTTCGGGGTATCGTGTAGCATAATCCACGAGGACTAAAATGTACTTGTGTCCTCGGGCTGAGGGCTCTAGAGGTCCCACCAGGTCGACCCCG
This sequence comes from Polypterus senegalus, assembly GCF_016835505.1. NCBI lineage: Eukaryota > Metazoa > Chordata > Cladistia > Polypteriformes > Polypteridae > Polypterus > Polypterus senegalus. The sequence continues at coordinate 19,422 of NW_024379326.1, forward strand.
ATTCTGTGGAAGGGAGCGTCAATCAAGGGAATAGGAACAAGAGGAGCACGGTCCCTCCTAGGAATCTGTCGCAGTTGACACTCCGGGCAGGAAGCGCCAAAGCGGCGAACCTCCTCATTAATTCCTGGCCAGTAAAACCGGAGCTTGATCCGCTCCAGAGTTTTTTCGGTGCCCAGGTGGCCACCTAGGAGGTGGGCGTGTGCTAGCTCGCAGACCTGCCGCCGGAAGGTACGCGGGACTAGCAACAGCCTCGTCTCCTGCCCGTCATGCATTGCTACACGGTAAAGGAGGTCATTATCTAACACAAAGTAGGGGCCCTGTGGCATCGACTGACTAGTGCGCTGGCCATTGACAAGGACCACTGCATTTTTTACAAACTTCAGGGAGTCGTCATTCCATTGCTCCCTTTGAAAGAAGCCGGCGTCTTTTAAATTGAAACCGCAACACGGAGAGAGGGTCAGCGCCGACCTCAATGGGCGTGGTTTCCTCCCGCTCCGCGGCGTTGGTGGATGGCGTGTCAGCCTGCGACGGCCGGGAGTTGCCACGTCAGCCAGGACGGCTGCTTCACCTCTCTCTGCCGGCTGATTACACGGCGTGGAGGCAGCTTGAGACGGTTCATCTCCGTCCATAACGAGGCCCAACTTAACCCCGGGAGTGGTATGTGTCTCACGCTTTTAATGTCAGACCAGTCCGCCCTAGTATCACCGGGTGTGGAGGATCAGGAAGGATTGCCACGGTTACTTTCTGGACTGATCCTCCGTAGCTAATGACACAGCGGCGGTGCTGTACCAGCGGGTTTCCCCGTGGACACAGGTTATACTGGTCTTGAATTTTAGCCATTGTCGCGGTAGCACAAAACGGCGGGCAACAATGGAAATGTTGCTGCGGAATCGAGCAGAGCGGAAGTTTTAAACCCGTTAACGATCACCACGTCTGTATGCGGGACCGTCAACGGGTTTGTCAGAGCACACCAAGCCCTCCTCCCCCTCCACCTGCATTCCTCCTCGCCTCCAAGCGGTTTGCGTGCCCGCGGCAAGCACGCCGATGCAAGCTCCGGGTTATACAGGGAGGGGCTAGGTCTTGGGACATACCCCGGCTGAGTTTGGCAGAAGGACGGTTCTGCTCTCCCAGAGTGTGAGGCCGCCCTCTGTGTTTCCAGAAGCTCTATGAGCCCTGACATGTTCTAAACTGCGCCCCAGACCGGCTGGGTGAAGCCCTGGGGAAGTGCTTTCAGGAGCAGATAGCACGCTACCTGCTCAATGACCTGGTAGGGCTTGTTTTCCAAGGGCCGTAGCCACTGCCATACTTTTGCCCATAAGGACCAGGCTTGTTTACTGGTCGGCCTCTCAGGGTCCAACCTCCACTTCGTTATTTTACTCACCTGCCAGTCTGGGGCACCCCAAGGTGGTAAAAGGGGCTGTGGTTTCACTGGGGGGCAGGCACTCTCCCCCAAGAGAGCATACTGAGTCCCTCTTGTCTCCCCTCCAGGGCAGCCCAATTCGGTGAGCCCCACCCGCACACTCCCTGGCCTCTCTAGATGGCCTAGTTCTGCGTGCTGGGAGCGGAGCCCGCACCGGTCTCGCCAACCACGGGCACCCTCCCGCCTGAATACTCGGCCCCGATACGCTCCCACCTGGGTGTTTTGCAGGTCCTGTCCCCTTCTCTTCTGGGACTTCTCCATCCTGCCGACTACACCACTGTCACAAAACGAGTCAAAGACAGAAAAAGGTTTGGGGCAGCCACCCATGTAATTCGGTATCCCGGCTGCAACTTCGTTTTTCTTTTAAATATCAGCACTGAAGTGCTTACAACAGAGTCCAAAACAAGACTGACACAGAAGGGAAAAGGGAAGGCTTTTAAAGGGGAGACAGGAAGTGAGGTCATAAGGGTGGACGCGTGTTCATCGTTCATTGGTTCAGTCCCGGATGTGACATCAGGGGGGCCGGAGCTGGCAAGGTCTGTCTCCATTGGCTCGGTCCCAGAAGTGACGTCCAGAGAGACAGGGGGAAACCCCCCGGGTTAGGTCTACAGGGAAGTGAGAAAGAGAGTTAGTGCGCTCTGCCACATCCCGGCATGGCTCAGAACTGCCTTCACTCGAGCCCTTTAGCTGCCTCCCATGCGCGCGTGTGTGACAATATATATATATAAATAAATAAATATAATAATAAATATATATAATCCCTTAGCAAAGTAAAAAGCTTTTGTTCATTCACCTGACCCTGTGCAGTTAGTATGAGCACCTGCCTACCTTAACCCTAACTGGGACAGGTTAAAGCATTAGTGAAACATAATTAAAATTTGGTCTCGTCCGATGCGAGAGATGGACGTCTGAAGTGGAGCTCCGCTAGCAGTGGTGCTATTTTTCATATTATTTGCTTATTATTCTGAGATATCCTGTATTTATTCAACCCGAGAGGGACCGCTACAGTATATGTAAACACATATAAACATGGCCAACAAGAAGGGGGTCGAAAGAATCGAAGACTAAAGCTACATCCAAGCTGCGATCAGCAAGCCCTAGTTCGAGATACGGCCTCTCAGAGACAGACCTGGATCAGATGGGCGAAAGTACAGACTCCTCGGGACCACGGTCCGCTACATCGTCGCCGGCTGAGAGCGAAAAGGGGAGCGAAGGTGCGATCGTGAGTGCAGATGTGGATAGCTCGCCGATTGGAGAGGATTACCTGAAACTGGAAAAGGCCGGGAGGTCCGCGGCTTCAGTTACGCAATTACGCGGGACTGGAGCAGCGGGGACACCGGCTTCAGCAGAGTCTGCTGCTTCATCTACGGTACAAGAAGGCACATTTGAGCTATCTGAACTGAAAGTGTTGCTCGCTGAGCTCACGCAAGATATAAAGAAAAGCGAGAAGGCTAATGAGAAAGCAACGGCAAAGGCACTTGAGAGACTGAAACAGGAATTAAAACAGGAGATGAAACAGGCCAATGAATGTCTGCGACAGGAAATCCAACAGGCAAATGAAAGGCTGCGACAGGAATTCCAACAGGCAAATGAAAGGCTGCGTCAAGAGGTACAACTTGAACTTCGACAGGTGCTGGGTAAAATTGAAGAGCGCATTGAGAAAAACTCGCTAAACTGAGCACGCTTGCTGATCGATTGGAGCATCTTAGTGAGACATTCACGAATCGGATCGAAATAGCGAACATCTAGCTGCCAGTGCCGAGGAAAGAGCAGTAAATGTCAGTTGAATGTAAAAACTCGGAGAAAAACTTGGAGACAGACTGGCTGCTTTAGAAGATGGGAATAGAAGGTATAATGTCAGAATTGAAGGCTTGCCGGAGAATCGAAAGTTTAAACCGTGAAATTCGCAACTGAACTTTTTCTAAAATAATCGGGGCGACTTTAAAGCAGAATCTGAGATAGCAGCGGCTTACCGCGTCACGCTGATCAAACACCGTCAGACCCCGACCAAGATCTTTTATAGTTCGTTTTGAACGATTATCATTTAAGTTAGAGGTGATGGAACTCCTCAGGAAAAAAGGAAGATATTATATATGAAGATTGCCACATTCGCGTCTTCCCTGACTTCTCTCCAGCAACAGCTATCAAACGCGCCGCCTTCTATAATATTAAACAGCGCTACGGCAAGCCAATGTCAAATACGGCCTCCTGTATCCGCAAAACTGAAAGTGGAATGGCAGGGTCATTTCTATGTTTTCGCTAGCAAGGAGGAGGCAGAAAATGAGTTAAGAAAGCTGATCCGGACTATTCTGATACATAATTGTGAGTCATGGCGGTAAATGATAAAGCTAGGATTAATAATCTACTGTCTGATCTATTTGTTTTAAAATACGGGTTTTTATCAGCATATATTCTCATATTCTTATATTATTATTACTTACTTATTACTTATCATTACTTAGTATTACTAGGGCTAAATGTTTATGTTTTATTGTGCTTAATTACGTTTTCCTCCTCTTTTTTTCTTTTCTAATTATTTCATGTGTACCCTAAATGAGACTGTTCAATATCATACCCTTGGTTTGCTGTTATTGCTATTACTGCATTAAGACTTGTTATGCTTGTTTTGGACACATCTTTAACACCATCACCTGGGTTTATTATCTGGGGATATCATCTTAATGCACTAAAATTGATGAAGATTATATATATATATATATATATATATATATATATATATATATATATATATATATATATATATATATATATATTAAGTGCAAAATTTTTTCTTTTTCCTCTTTTAAAGACTATATTGGTAACAGATATCTCTATCTTTTAACCTTAAAGCGCCACTGCATGGGGGCTTGATGTGCTTTGGACGTGCTCTGTCTCTGGGTATGTCAGAGGACTGGGACTGCATGAAGTGGGTTTTAGCCTCACCTGGGGAGGCAAAAAGGGAGGGTGGGGGTTAAGGGGAAGAGAAAGAGAGCAGGCTTGATCTATATCTAATCTATCATCTCAATCTTTATAATTATAACTATCAACGTAATAATAAGCTGCATGGCAACAACTCTTGGGGGAATAGGAAATTAAGACCTAAACTATTTCACTTCCAGTTAAGACTATAATATGACACCAAAAACTCAGAATCAGTGTCTCCATGATGGGACAGTTAACTCGTAAGCTGGAATGTTAAAGGCCTGAATCACGAATTAAAGAGAAAGAAAGTACTTTCTCACCTAACAGGTCTAAATGCTAAAATAGTATTTTTACAGGAAACCCACTTACTAAGTAAGGATCAGTTCCGCTGCAAAAGACTGGACTGGCCAAATGTTCCATTCTAGTTTTACAAAGAAAACTAGAGGGGTGGGAATTCTCATACATAGAACAGTACCATTTGTAGCATCAGATGTAGTATTGGATCCTGAAGGGAGATATGTGATGGTCATGGGAGACTTATCTAACTGTAAAATGATTTTGATAAATGTTTATGCACCTAATGTTGATGATAAGGAATTTATACAAAATTTATTTGCATCCATTCCCAATCTGAACACTCATAAACTTATAATGGCTGGGGACTTTAATTGTGTTCTAAATCCACTTTTAGATAAGACTTCCTCCACAGGGGAACGCAACTAACACCGCAAAGATAATTACAAAGTTTATAACTGATCACAACTTATCAGATCCCTGGAGGTTTTAAACCCAAATTCAAGAACATATTCTTTCTACTCACCAGTACATCATTGCTACTCAAGGATTGATTACTTCTTTATAGATAATAACTTCTTGCCTAAGATTAAATCTTGTAAATACGATGCTATTGTTATTTCAGACCATGCTCCGATGATCTTGGAGCTGAAATTACTAAGCCCCATACACTCACCCGCAGATGGCGTCTCAATCCGCTTCTATTAGCTGACGAGAATTGTACTGAATTTATATCCAAACAAATTGAATTCTTTCTAGAGACAAATACATCCCCTGAGATCTCTGCAGGAATACTCTGGGAAACTCTTAAGGCCTTCTTAAGAGGACAGATTATCTCATATCTTTCCCACAGAAATAAATCCGAGCGAAGAAAGTAGCAGAGATAAAAGCGAAATTACTAAAATAGATGAAGAACATGCCAGACTACCAAGCGAGACTCTACATAAGAGGAGGCAGGCTCTACATTCAGAATTAAACCTCTTGACAACTAAAGAAACCGAACAACTAATTTACAAATCCAGACATCATTATTATGAACATGGAGAGAAAGCTAATAAGCTTTTAGCGCAACAAATTCACAAGCAAGATGTGCAACGCAATCTCGTAATTACTAACACGAACGGAGATAAAATCATCGAACACAAAAATATAATGTACACTTTTAGAGACTACTATAAATCCCTATATACTACTGAGTTTAAAGAAGACAATATACAATCTAATGCATTTCTGGATAAATTACAGATACCACAAATTGACGCTATTAGTGTGGAGGAGCTCGATAAACCTCTGTCATTATCAGAATTACTGGATGCTATAAGTCACTCCAAGGTGGAAAAGCAGCAGGCCCTGATGGCTACCCTGCAGAGTTTTACAAGAAATTCTCCGCTCAGCTAGCTCCCTCCTATTAGCAACATTTACAGAAGCCAGAGATAACCAATCTCTTCCACAAACCTTTCGCCAAGCACTAATCACTGTCTTTCCAAAACAAAATAAGGACTTATTACAATGTGCATCATACAGACCAATTTCACTTCTGAATAACGACGTTAAAATACTCTCTAAAATCATAGCTAGAAGGATGGAGAAAGTGCTCCCCTCAGTAATATCACAAGACCAAACTGGATTTATTAGGGGCCGACACTTATCTTCAAATCTTCGACGCCTGTTTAATGTAATATACTCACCAACTAAATCAAACACCCCAGAAATATTATTATCATTGGATGCAGAAAAAGCATTCGACATGATTGAATGGAAATACCTTTTACTATTTTGGAGAAGTTTGGGTTTGGCCCGAACATTTGTGCATGGATTAAATTACTGTATACTAACCCAGAAGCTTCAGTTTGCATCAATAACATTTGCTCAGACTACTTTAAACTAGAACGTGGCACAAGACAAGGATGCCCTTTGTCACCACTGCTGTTTGCAATTGCCATTGAACCACTGGCAATACATTGTCGAAATACTGATCAGATAAAGGGGATTAGCAGAGAAGGACTGGAACAGAAAATCTCATTATATGCAGATGACATGGTACTGTATATATCGGACCAGAAAATTCTGTGCCTGCAGTCTTAGCAGCACTCACAGAATTTCAAAAGCTCTCTGGTCTCAGAATTAATCTGAATAAAAGTGTACTCTTTCCGTGAATTCAAGCATATAATATTAGATTAGACACCCTTCCTTTTATCATTGCAGAACAGTTTAAATACCTCGGGTAAACATCACAAGTAAACATAAAGCTCTTTATCAACAAAATTTCGTGTCTGTATGGAAAAAATTAAACAAGACTTGCATAGATGGTCAACCCTTCATCTCACACTAGCTGGAAGAATTAACACTGTTAAGATGAATATTCTTCCTAAGCTCCTTTTTATTTCAAAACATACCAATATACATTAATAAATCGTTCTTTAAGCAATTAGATTCAACAATAACCTCATTTATTTGGAATTCTAAACATCCACGCATCAAAAGAGCGACCCTACAAAGACAAAAGGCAGAAGGTGGCATGGCTCTACCTAACTTCCAGTTTTATTACTGGGGCAAATATACAGTCGATAAGAACCTGGACACAAATAGAAGAACATACACAGGCATGGACCGCAATAGAAGTAAAATCCTGCAGTACTTCTTTGTATTCCTTGCTTTGTGCTCCAATAAACACACGTTATCGGCAATACACTAATAACCCAATTGTGCTCCACTCACTTAGAATCTGGAACCAATGTAGAAAGCATTTTAAGACGGAGAAGCTTCTTTCTGTGGCACCCTGCAAAAGAACCACCTCTTTCAACCCTCACAAACATATGCAGTTTTTAATATCTGGAAAAATTTGGAATTAACTTGCTTAGAGATCTTTATATAGACAACGTCTTTGCATCCTATGAACAATTACATTCCAAATTTAACATTCCAGCTACAAATTTCTTTCACTATCTTCAAATCAGGAACTTTGTTAAACAGAACCTTCCAGATTTTCCTCATCTTGCACCCTCATCCACGCTGGAAAAATTATTGCTCAATTTCAAGGAGTTAGACTCCATCTCTACAATATATAAAATCCTTTTACAATCCCTTCCTTTCAAAGATCCAAGAGGACACTGGGAAAATGACCTCTCAATTAATATATCAGAAAAGGAGTGGAAAGTAGCAATGCAGAGAATTCACTCAAGCTCCATATGCAAAGCATACAATTATACAACTCAAAATTATATATCGAGCACATCTGTCTCGACTAAAACTCTCCAAAATGTTTCCAGGGCATGATCCAACCTGCGAGCGTTGCAACCAAGCCCCAGCCTCACTAGGTCACATGTTCTGGGCCTGCTCCAAATTAACATTATTCTGGACAAAAATTTTTAATTACCTCTCAGACAGTCTTGGACTCACAATCCCTCCTAACCCATTAACAGCTGTGTTTGGGGTTCTTCCAGAGGGTCTTAAAGTGGAGAAAGACAAACAAATTGTGATTGCATTCACTACACTGTTGGCACGCAGACTTATTCTGATAAACTGGAAGAACCCAAACTCTCCTCTTTAAGTCAGTGGGAAACTGATGTGTTATATTATTTAAAATTGGAAAAAATCAAATACTCAGTTAGAGGATCTGTGCAGACTTTTTTCAAAACATGGCAGGATCTAATCAGTAATATTTTGAAATGATTTTATAAAGCACAGAGAATTTGTTGATTTAGGTATTTTTAAAAGCCTTAAATTTTACACCGTTTGGCTTGCTCTCTCTCTCAAGGGTGGGGATCGATCTGTTCTTAGCATAATTCTTTTTTTGGTAAAAACTTGATTGCTATGTATTGAATGTAATAAAATTAATAAATAAATAAAATAAAATAAAAAAAAAATTATAATAAAAGGGAAAGAGCACAAAATATCTGTTCTCAAAAATGACAAAAAATGTGCAAAGTACTGTAAAAAAAGGACCAAAATAGATCATATCTCTCTATTATAAAAGAAAATATTTTTGATTTGAAATGAAGAGAGACACTTCAGAGAGGCAAAGACACTTTTACTTCCTGCGACACGGTCAAGTCAAGGTCAAGTCATGTCATACTGACATCCATTGGAAGTGTGTTCCCGTGAAACGGTGACCTAGGCAAGGAAACTAATAATTAACATGTAGAACTGAAAACCTTGCAGGTCCAAACAGGGTCAGAAATAAAAGACAAAGAGTAAAACACACAGTAGAACTTCATAAAGATGTTCAAAAATGTTGGCACCATACACCTGCAGAGCAGGTTACAGATTATGAAAGCAGTGGAATTTGAAAAGTTAAAAAAAAAAAACCTAGGCGCGATACACACACAGAGCAAGTTCAAAAATATGACAGTACTACAATTCAAAAGTGTCAAAAAAAAAAGAGTACAGATCGCATTTGCGCAAACAAACGGAAATTATTACTAGGTGAAATAACGGAACAGCAAAAAAAGATTGAATATATGGACATATGTGATATGTCGGAAGTATGTAGATATTGTAAGGCTTTACAGTTTAAGTCAGGGACTTGTAGATCGTGTAATTCATGTTGCCATCAAGGAAAAGTACTGCTGCTTCCCAATGAAGAGGCATTTCCGCAATAATTCAAAGATTTGTTATTTGCTGAAAATGAAATCCACAAACACTACAGGCAAAATATACGCGTCAACAGTAATCTTTTCGCGTTAGCATCATTCAATGCACAAAATGTTCATTTACACAATAATGGACCATACACTATGAGAATCTGTGTTCCCGCAACAATTACAGCTACGACAAGTTTAACTTAGAAAAAAACACAAGATGGTCAGGTGTATCTTTATGATCACGGAGAAGCGATGCAACATAGAATCGAAAATGTTAAACGATCCGACGTAATAGAAATTATACAGCCAATAATGGATATAAATCCATACGTCCAAAAGTATCGCACTTTACGGAAAAATTATCAGCAAAATACAGACAAAGAAATTTTCTTGGATTTCTATATGAATCCGAAAGATCACAGTCACATTTATAATAAACCCATATGTGACGATATGTTGTCAGCGATAATATTTTCGAAAGACAGTGATATCAAAGACAGAGTAGATATTAGTGTATATCCAAAGGCAAAGCATGACTCATCATTTATGTCAAATACATCGCCACATGCCGACCCTTTACTCTTTTCTTTGATTTTCCCAGATGGTGAAACAGGATGGTCTTACAATATGAAACAAATGCATTCAGCAAAACGAATAATACCCACACAATATTTTGAGTCCTAATTAGCGATACGTTCCCATGTATTTAACTCACTTCTATCATCTCAACGTCTATCACAACATTAGATTATTAATGCATATGTAAAAGTCGGAGCTAATCACCTCTTCTTTATTAAATTGAATCAAGCTAAATTTAGAATGAAACATATGCAAGGTCTCATTGATCATGTTCAAAATTCAAATATCAATAGTTCAGACAAATCCAATATAGGTACAGCAGTAATATTACCATCATCATACCAGGGTAGTCCAAGAGCATTGCAACAGTTATATCATGATACAATGGCAATATCCAGAGCTATTGGTCAGCCAGATTTATTTCTTACAATGACGTACAATCCACAATGGCCAGAAATCCACAGCTTCTTGAGAACAATGTCACTGGCAACATCGGCTCTGGATATTCTCATTTCCGTAAGTAGATGGTTTTATCAGAAAATCTTATTTTTATTGAATGAATTTGAAACAATGTTCCGGCAAAAAGGAGATCTTGATATGCCATTCATATTGAAACGTTTACAGTTTCCTGTGAGAATAGATTTTGTAATGACAATTAACAAATCACAAGGACAAACATTTGAAAAATTCGATTTATTTATGAGACAAAGAAACGACATTCACTCATGGTCAGTTATACGTTGCATGATCACGCTGTAAGACCAAACAAGGAATCAAAATTCAATGCAATCTTGGAGAAAAATTAATTCCAAATATTGTTTTTACTTAAGTTTTAAAATGAAAAGTGAACATAATGCATATGTAACAATTCACATGAAAAAAAAAACATTTTAAATTGTATTTCCACAAGACCAAATCCAGGGTTTGGCGAGCGAGCAGGGGACAGAGAAAAGAAAAATGTAAGAAAGTAGAGCCTGTCAACTCTAAACAACAGCTGACAAAATAATGTCTTCTGACCTTTTTTAATAGACATAAATGACCACAGGAAACAGTATATTGCATATTCAAAGAGGCTGCTTCACAGTGGTATGTTTACTGCATTACATGACTTTGCACAACATGATGATATCACTGCAATGTACAATAGCAGGAGACTGCAAGATTAACTGTACACAGGAAAAAAAAATCAAATGAAATGCTCTCCACCAGTCGACTAATATTTTTGAAATAATATTTAATCATAGATTATAGGAAAGCATTTTAAGAGTGAAATGTGTAGAATAAAACTAATATATAAAACTGGATTTTCCAGTTCAGTAGACTCTGGCCCACATATGACTACCGATATAGTCAATTTCATAATGTGCTATATTCAGTGATTGCAGCATTTCTAATAGCCCCAGTAACCAATCATACACATTCTCAACAAGTACATCTGCACAGCATACAACCATGCTATGTCACAGAAACCTGCTTACTAAGATCTACAACGTGCCTGTCACTAAATAAGACAGAAGATCACATATTCTTTAACATAATAAAAGATGTATCTTTTCAATTATACTGTACATTTCTATTATACATTTCTTGACAATTAGGATGTGCTGGCTTCTAGTGATACAATCTTAAATGATCAAAGCACAGACTTTGAGTTACGTTCTATACACTTAATCTCAACATGCCTTTTTAAATAGATGATCTTAATAACACTCATAGTTTATTGACATATAATGCAAAAAGGAATTGCATTGCATCTTTTAGTTAATGTGAAGAAGTAATCTTCTGTCCAAGACTCATTACAAGTTTTTTAATGTTTATTTGAAGAAGCCATACTTTAACATAGCATAACATTACCAAGCCTGATTAATACTATTCAGGATGACTAGAGGATTGAACCTATCCTGGTAGTATCAGGAAAAAAGCAGAAGTCAGCCATGAGCAGGGCACCAGACTATATCAGAGCCCACACATTCATACACCCTGTCATGATTTGGATGCATTTACATTGTTTGCCAAAATTTTGTGTAACATAATTTGGATTTATTTAACTCTTTTTTTATATGCTGATTGCTATTTTCTGATTTGCCCTCACCGGCTTCTTACAGGGCAGTTTATAGCTCCTCACAGAGGTGTCCAAGGGCCTCATGTATAAACGGTGTGTATGGACAAAAATGTTACGTAAGAAGATTTCCACGTTCAAATCGCAATGTATAAAACCTAAACTTGGTGTAAAGCCATGCACATTTCCACGGCAGCTCAAACCCTGTCGTATGCAAGTTCTGCGCTCAGTTTTGCCGACAGGTGGCACCCAGCGTCAAAGCAGTGCTACTGTTCCTGTGTGGTTACCCTTTCTTTTTTAGATCCACATCCCTGACGCGGCTTTATAAATACATTGAAATTAACTGCATATTGTTTATTACTTTAATGCATCTGATTGTAATTAACCTGTAACAATATAATGGTCCACAGAATGGTCAAACTATTCCAAATACCATAACTGCTTTAGCATTGTTACTCTCAATGCACCTTCTTCTTCTTCTTTTAGGTGCTCCGTTTAGGGGTTGTCACATCGGATCATCTTTTTCCATATTACTATCACTGCACCACTCGGAGTATTTATATCACTATAACTGAATGTGAATCACAGCTGTTCGGAAAGAGAATTATCAGTATATAGCATCAAGCACACGCTGCCTCAGCCATGCTGTCTATTGAACTGCTCTCATATGGCAAGCGCTTCAGAGCCTTTCCTGTACTGACCTCGCAGTTCAGAAACAGTTTCATCCCAAGAATTCTAAACGCACTCAATCAGTCCATCAAGTGCTCCTTGTAGAACTGTTTGTGCTTATAAGTACAATTACCTCATTGTAAACTTGCGATAGTAATAATATTGCACATCCTGATCCACTTTATAAAGCACATATTTACATTTGATGACGATATCATTTTTAAGATGAAATGCAGCAAAGTATGTTTATTATATTATACAGATAAAACTTTAATTTCATTTAAATAATCTATATTGTTAATTATTAAAAATGTGAGGACACGATGCCGCAGCGGTAGCGAGCCGCTTGGCGCTCCATTCACGGATTGTTCCTGGCTCGTGCTGTATTCTTGCTGGTGCCGAAGCGACACTGGAAGGAGAGATGGATAGAATAATTATACACGTACTACGAAGATATTTCAATGTTCCTTAAAAGTTTTGAAGAATCAGCATTCTAAGTTTATAGATGGCTAAACGTCTATTACAGAGCTGATTGTGTGGCAATTGGGTATTTGGAGAAAGAAAAGTAAGGACAGGAATTGAAGGTTAGTACGTTTGAAAGATACAGTACTGCTACAATAAAGTATTTCATAGAAGGTCGCGCATGATGCAGCAAGTATCTTGTGTGAGACATGAACAATCACTGCGCCAACATGTTCCCATGTTTAATAACATGCTGTAACTCCTATTATGAAAATGATATCATGTATACATCTCAGTATTTTAATTATTCAGAGAGTTGTAATATCACAAATGTAATGGATTCTGTGTCCTGTCGGAGGAAGAGAAAGCCTGGAAGCACGTAGTGATTCACACACATAGAGCACATAGAAGATCAAATAGAAAACAATGCATTTAACGTGCTACTTTAGTTACGAGGGGATTTGAGAAACTAGTAAATTAAACGATTTTAAGATTAAGTTTATGATGCTCTACTTTAATGACAAAATAATCTACATGATTAAAGTGGAAATTTAGAGATTAAAGTTGACATTTCGAGCTTTTTCCCTACTGTGTGCCACTGACAAGCACCGTCTCCTTACTTCACACAGGGCACAAGGCAGGAACAAATTCCAGGCAGGGCACCAACCCACTGCAGGACACACACACACACCAACCACACACTAAGGATAATGTAGGATCGCTAATGCACCAAACCTGCATGTCTTTGGACTGTGGGAGGAAACAGGAGCACCCAGAAAAAACCCACGCAGACACAGGGAGAACATGCAAACTCCAAGCAACTCCGGGAAGCTAACCCAGGTATCCTTACTGCGAGGCAGCAGTGCTACCATTGTGCCACCCTGTCTAAAAATCTCATTTATTTAGTCTGCTGTAAAAAGTCTACACAGGTAAACAAACTGGATCCAGTATGGTTCAAACTCACCCAATCCACTGTGCAAACGTTTAATTGTCCTAATCTCAGTAACACTCGTAATTACTTATATGTCCTTTTTTAAAGTATCAATGACTTCTTCAAAGAAATTACACTTACTCAAGCCACACATTCCTCCATCACTGAATGACCAACTTACATTTTGACCTTTCTGTTTACCTTTCCGAATGACCACCTTTTGCACTGACTTTGGCCTCTGACCCTTTGTTTCTCCCGGCTTCATTTTTTCCTTCCATTCTCTACTTCTTTGCTATTCTTTAGACTTATCAGCATCAGGAACTGAATGGACATCTTTGGGGTATAAAATCCATTGCAATAACTACCACTTCATACTGTTGCCCACACATGCATGATGTGTTCTACACAGCTGAAACACGTTTTTAATATTATCTTTACTCTTCTGGTAAAAAATATATATGCAATGAGAATATAATGTGAGAAAGAGAGGTTCACGTTAGTTTCAATGCATTTATAGAATCTCAGAGCAATGAAATAGTCAGGTAGACGGAGCTCATTCATTAATCTTCTGTTTGAGCTCAAGAGTTGTTATGTAGACCTAGTAACTTATTACCTGACTTTGCCTGGAAAATTTTTTAAGACAATGGGCCTTGGTTATAGTGCTGTATAGTGGGAAGTACGCTGTTTCTGTACTTTCCTTTTTCTGTTTTGTGAACCAGAGTGTAGCATCACATTGTGCTCTGACTTTAAAGGGGACACTCCACTTTTCTGCATTATTGTATGCATTTTACTCCCCCTGCCCCCATGTTCTTTGAAGTACTGTATTTGTGTATAAATTTGCTGTACAATCCAAGGGGCAAACCATTTAAATTCCATGAACCCTCATTTGAATCCGTATGCATTTTATACCGCATTGTGAGGAGTAAGAAGAAGCCAACAGAAATGGTGGTACTGGTGTACCTAAGGATGGTACTTCATTCTCTGCTTCTTTCTCCCTTTCTTTTTGTTTCTGGTTAAGTAACACCTAAGCTCACAGCCAGATTAACCTGGGACCTGCACTCAAGCTTTACAGCGTGCTTGATAATTATGTCTTATTTGAACTTCCATCCTTTCAGTTTTCAGCGTTAATTTGCTTAAAGTGGCAAACCTCATTTCCCTGCATGATTCTTTTCAGTGCTCAGCTAAAAAGGATGCAGTGCATTACCATAACCTACTCGCTGCAGTATTATTATCGAGCAATATCAACAATTAACTCTATTCACCAGAGGGGCAAACAAGCCAAACTTGGTGCTGGTTCCAAGCCAAGGTTAGTGTCAGGAAAAGCATCTGGCTGTAAAACTTTAGCCCAAACCTTAATGATGGGTTCAATCAATCATTTTTGCTAGGGTGTACCTGGTAGGTGATTTGCAGGGGCCTCACATGACCCCTGCTGGAAGTGAACAAGTGCTGCTGAGTCAAGGGTGGGCCTGGCTACAAAGTTAGTCCAGAAGAAGAAGAAAATGAAGAAGAAGAAAGGGGAGAGGAAAGAAACGGGTAAGTTAAAGTTTAGAATGGGAACAGTGAATGTTGCACAGAGTTGACAGATTGTTGGAAAGGAGGAAAGTGAGAGTGTTGTGTGTGCAGGAAACTGTGTAGAATGGAAATAAGGCAAGAGACTTGGGAAGAGGCTTTGAGTTGTTGTACAGTGGAGCAAAGGACAAATGGTGTAGGTATACAAGTAGTAGGATCAACAAATAATAAAACACAGGTTGTTTAATTTTCTTTTTTCTCTAATGTCACCAAATTTCAATTAAATCAGTCAGAGCAGTTTTAGATTTCTGAATGTTTAATTTTTCTCTTGTAGAGGTTGTTTTCCCCTAAATGTTGAAATTTTTTTTCTTAGCAGATACGTATTGCTCAGGATGTATAATCCTGTCAAATTACTTTTTAACTAAACAGGAAATGATGATTTTGTTGATGAGTGAATCAATAGTCAACTTTGCATTTATACTGAATATAAATCTAACTGAAAACGACAAATTATATAAAAATGTTTCCTTAAGTTATCATACATCGTGCTTCATTTTTTTTGTGAAAATGACAATCTGCCATTAAAATAGGTCATCAAAATTCAAACATTTACAATTTTTTTCATTGTTACTTTGGCATTTTCATTCATTTTTCCATTGTTACTTTTTCCAGGGAGAGTTTTTTTATATATACTGCTGAACAGGACAAGCAGATTTTTTCTTTTGTGTAATTTGTGTGCTGTATTTAATTTGCTTATCTACATATATTCCTAAACTGAGCAATTGTCAGAGGAACAGAGAGTTCAAATTTGCCCAGGATTATTTGGATGAATCCATGATGTCTTTACAAAGCTTCAGGCATGAGTAATCATGGCTATTACAGAGAGGTAGATTGGTTCTTGAGATAAAGTGTGAGTGAGAGTGATTGCTTTCCTTTGCATGCTTTAACTCTGTTATCTTCAGCAGTAACTGGATAATAAAAATACCATATGGAGCATTCTTACTGAGAGAGAAGGGGAGCTGTCACCCTCAATTCCTTTACAATATTTTGTATAGTGATCCCAAAACAACCTGGAGTTATTTACAATATATAATTTAACATATACAGCAAACATCTGAGAGAAAATTGATAATTTCTTCAGTTGATGGATGATGATTTATATGTGTTCACCGTGCTTCTTCAAACAAGTCTCAGGACCTTAACTGCAGTGTTAATAGTTTTTCATGTGCCTATTACAGCTGTCCAGTACCCTCCTTAAGTACCAATACAATGATTTCACAAGTGCTAATTTTGTTGCATACAAAATTTAAACATAAATGAAGGAAAAGTATAGAATGTCATTTTTTATGGTAATTCTATAACAATATACTTATGAGTATAACACTTTGTGTTCTGTTAATAAGTATCGGACCAATTGGTTTCTAAATTTTCTGTAAAGATATATTGCTGCATTGATTACACATACACAAAACATCTGTGACTATGTACTGAATGTGACACCATGACATGCCGTCCATCTTGGACCTCTGAAACAACTGAAAATTTGCAGAAGACAAAACAAAAGGAAAATAAAGACAAACATACTGTATCTGTAGTGGCCAGCACATTACTCTCTGCTTGTGATATTTTAATGTTTTTAACATTTTGAATATTCCTCATTCTATTTTTATGCTTATTTTTTGCCTTGAACATCATTTTATTGTTTGCTACAGTATTACTGTACTTCTGTGATAATGGATGACAGCAGAATCCATAAGTAGCTTTTTATGGGGAGTTTAAGGCAGCCATAGCCAGCTGAGATTCAAAGACGACATTAAGGTGTACTCCAAATTAAGATAAAAGTACATTCACTAATTCCATTTTTTTCAATTGAATTCTGTTACTTATTGTTGGTTTTATTTAAGATGTTAGGCATTTTGGTAAATTAATAAAGGCTAGTGTTGATCAGGGGAATTTGCAAAAGTGTTTTCTGTATTAAATATGTTGTGTCCACTAATAACCTTATTCACTGAATATTTTATTGGAAATTCACAAAATATGGATGAGCTAGGTGAACATTTTTTCCCAGCACCCCATGATGCTTTTCAAGGCCAGTCTGATATCACACAACTGTAGAAGCCATGCACAAACCTTTTGTGAAAATATTTATTTGACCTTTGGACTTCAGGTTTCACACATTATATAGTCTATATCTACATTTTATAATTTATTGCTAAAATATAAAAACATTTCTGTTTTAATGATGTGTTTACACAGATTATTGTAGAAATGGAACACACATGAAATCCATGTTTTCCAAATAGCGATCTATTATTTCCATTCTAAAACTCCAGCACTTCAATCCCAGATAATAAGACTGGAACTGGGAGAACTTTCTGCCTGTTCTGTGGCAGTGGGGGATGTGATAGTAGGCTGCTTGCTGCTTGTCTTGATCGGCACATTTACAAGACAAAAGACGCTGATGGAGAGGAGCGAAGAGATTTAAGGTAGGCTGGATTTACGAGTTTTTTCATTGGCTTTGGTAATCTAGTGTTAATTATGTCCCTTCCCCTCACTGAGTCAGAAAACACTGGAAACCTTGTAAATCAATAATAATAATGAAATATTTATTACTATTTACTGTTAGGGTATTGTTTGTTTTTGCTTTTTGTACATTTTCTGCATGGGTTTCCAAAATCAAAAACTTGTTTTAAGGGTCCTTGAGGCTCATGATTATGATTATGACATTTACATTTAGAAAAAGTTGCCTAATATTTTGGTTTATTTTGTCTGCCATTTTGTATCTTATACTATTGCCACTATTCTTCCTGCGGTCAGGATTGCTATACTCATTTCTAGGGGTGTGTTCTCAGAGGTCTCAACCTTCAGGTAATGACACAACAGGATAAAAGGTCATCTTACTTCCTTATCCGATTTGTGAATAAAAAATCTTTGTTCATAGTGCCTGTTCTGAAATCTTTGGTATTTTTCCTGGTTCTGACTTGTTTGCCCTGTACTTTTGACCATGATTTTTGTCTCTCATTTTAGCTTTGATACTCGTGTCTTTGATCTCCTGGTTTAAACCCTTTCCTGTTACTTGTTTGTACTGGCAATTTCTTTAATCTATTCAGTTTACTGACATACCATTTACAAGGTGTTTCTCTCTTCTTGATGGAAGAATCAGCACCTGAAAAGGCGCTTCAAACAATGGAATGAGCCAGACCAACACTGCTGTTTTGTGGTGCAGCAAATGTGTGCACCAAAATGGAACTCTGTGAGCACAATCATCTATATTTTACTCACTTATTGCTAGTTGGTGGCCATTTGTTGTATTTTGTTTGTGGTATTCTATGCATCTGCTTCTTTTATTGTTGGAGGCCCAATGGGTCAGTGGTTACCACTGCTGTCCAACATTATAGATCATGTTTCTGGTCAAAATAGTTAGTCCAACATAGTTGTCAGACATTTCCCTAGCCCTTAGGGATACTTAAAAGACTATTGCACCATTATAATCTGCTCAAAACTATTTGAGTTTCTTCCTTCCCATTGACTTCAGTGCTTTTCAAGGAGCTGGACAAAGTTTCCAAACACTTCCTGTGGTTTTGCTGAACTTGAAGCTAAGCGAACTCCACGGGATTTACATATCAACAAAATCTTATTAAAGCTTCTTTGTAATTACAGTTA
Source organism: Polypterus senegalus (assembly GCF_016835505.1). NCBI lineage: Eukaryota > Metazoa > Chordata > Cladistia > Polypteriformes > Polypteridae > Polypterus > Polypterus senegalus. Next base: position 38,513 of record NW_024379326.1, read on the forward strand.
GCTGCTGTGACTGTTGCTTTTGAAAATTTTAACTTTAAACTCTCAAAACTTGTGCTTTGGTTTGAATTCCAAATTCACAAGAAGCCTTTCTTTCGAATACCAAAATGCACATTTTAAATTTTATGAACTTCTAAGAATTGGTTTGGCTGTGGTTGGTATCGGCCTTAAAAATGTTGAACTTTTAAATTCTAAACCCGAACAACTGAAATACAAGTGCATTTTGGTGATAATAATTAATCAAAAAATTGGTCTGTTTCTTCCTGAGTTATAGTGTCCATAAATTGTATACCACAGACCCACCATACTACTTGTTCACCTATAACTGTTTGGCCAAACACTGTTCCAATCAATCATTAAATTTGCTGATGATATCACAATCATGGTGCCAGGGCACCAGTCTCACTCTTGATGTCAATCAAACCAAGGAGCTAGTTAAAGACTGCAGGTAGCTAAAAGTGGACTTCTTCAGTACAGATGCTGTGATACGGATGAGCAGCTCTAATTTCTTAAAGAGACCATCGCCAGTGAACTAAAGTGGAAAAAACAAATTGTGGATGTTGTCAAGAAAGCTCACCAATGCCTTTACATCACCACGGGCCTCATGCACGCGGCTTCTGTCCCACCCTGTCTCCTCCCAGAATTATGCCTCTTTGAATATGCAAATCAATATAAATAGCGTTCTGTTAAAAGGCAATGGCAAAAGCAAGAGGGAAAATATAAGAATTTCAGCGAATACCAAGAGGAGGCAAAGAAAAATGTACTATTTTTTGGTTTAAATGTGGTATAATCAACAAAAGGAAGCTGATTGAGTGACATAACGTGTTGGAGAAACTTGAAAGCTGAAGTTCACAAAATCACACAATGCCCGATATATAAAAAAGTTGTCACATATCAAAGTCGCCGTGAAAAGGAGAGATATAACCCACCATCTGAGTGTCATATGAAAGCTTATTAGGTTACAGAGAAAAAAGGCACACAGTAGGAAAAAAGCACGAAATCTTAACTTCAATCTCGAAATTTCCACTTTAATCACATACTTTATTTTGTTATTAAACATCATAACATCATAAACTTCATCTCAAAATCATTTAATTTACTAGTTTCCCAAATCCCATCGTAACTAAAGTAGCACGTTAAATGCTTTCTTTTGAATTGGATCTTTTGCTCTGTGTGTGAATCACTACGTGCTTCCGCTTTCTCTTTCTCCGACTGTACACAGAATCCATTACATTTGTGATGTTACATCTCTCTGAATAATTAAAATACTGAGATGTATACATGATATCTTTTTCATGATGATAGGAGTTAAAGCATGTCATTAAACAGGGGAACATGGTGCGTGATTGTGTGCCACCTTCGATGAAATTATGGTAGCAGTACTGTCTCTTTCAAACTTACTAATCTCCAATTCCTGTCCTCACTTTTCTTTCCCCAAATACCCAATCGCCACACAATCAGCTCTGTAATAGACGTTAAGCCATCTGTAAGCTTACAACGATGATTCTTCTAAACTTTTAAGGAACATTGAAATATCTTTGTAGTACATGTTTAATTATTCTATCCATCTATCCTTCCATTGTCATGTCAGCCCAGAAATAATACAGCACACTGTAGGATCAATCTGTGAACTAGCTATTGCTGCGGAACCGTGTCCTCACATGTTTAATTATTAACAATATAGATTATTCAAATGAAGTTAAAGTTTTATCTATATAATATAGTCAACATATTTTGCTGCATTTCATCTTAAAAATGATATTGTCATCATATGTAAATATGCACTTTATAAAGTGGCGTAGGTTGTGCAATATTATAACTGTAGTGCAAGTTTACAGTGTGGTGATTATACTTATAAGTACAAACAGTTCTACAAGGAGCACTTGATGGACTGATTGATTGTTTAAAGTTCTTGGATGAAACTGTTTTGAACCGTGAGGTCCATACAGGAAAGTCTCTGAAGCTTTTTGCCTTGGCTGAGGCAGCATGTGCTTGATGCTGTATACCGATAATTCTCTTTCCGATCAGCTGCTGCTGTGATTCCCGACTCAGATACAGTGATATAAATACTCTGAGTGGTGCAGTGAGAGTAATATGGAAAAAGATGACACCTAATGGGAGCAGCTGAAAGAAGAAAAAAAAGGTGCAGTGAGAGTAACAACACTAAAGCAGTTATGGTATTTGGAATACTATGGCTATTCCCTGGACCATTATATTGTTACAAGTTAATTACAATCAGATGCATTGCACTAATAAACAATATGCAGTTAGTTTCAGTGTATTTATAAAGCCGCGTCAGGAAAAAAAAAAGTAACCACACAGGAATAGTAGCACTGCTTTGATACTGGGTGCCGCCAGTCTGCAAAACCGAGTAGAGAACTTATGTACGACAGGGTATGAGGTACCGTGGAAATGTGCAGCTTTCGCCAAGTGTAGGTTTTATACATCACGATTTGAACGTGGAAACATTCATACGCTAACATTTCTGTGCGTAAGCACTGTTTATGCATAAGGCCCCAGATGATTAACGAAAGCTTATGCTTCTCCATTGGTTCCTAATAACTTCTGAAGCTGCACAGTAGAGTTCATCCTCATTTCCTGCATAACTTCCTGTTATGGCACATGTTTGGATCAAGACCATAAAGGACTGCAGGACACTGTTCAATACCCCCGATTGATTAAATGAAACCAGGATTTTAGGAATTTTGGGATTTTTTTTTAATCTAAAAACCTGGCATATCATGTTGACACAAGTATTCAGACCCTCTGCTATGACACTTGAAATTTGGCTCAGGTGCATCTGATTCTATTGATCATTCTTCAGATGTTTCTACACCTTGTTTGAAGTCCACCTGTGGTCAATTCAACTGATTGCACACAATAAGGAAAACCACATTCCTGTCCATATGGGGCCCACAGCTAATAAGGCATATGAGAGGAAATAACCAGCCTTGAGATCAAAGGAATAGTTTGCAGATCTTAGACACAAGATTGTTTTGAGGCAGAGATCTGGGGAAAACTACAAAAAAATCCTGGACTATTGAAGACCCCGAAGAGCACAATGACCTCCATAACAATCACAACTGACGCCCACTTGGGGTTTGCTGAAAGACCCCTAAAAGACTCTCAGACTATAAAAAACAAGATTCTCTGGTCTGATGAAATCAAGATTGAAGTGTTTCACCTCAAATATAAGTGTCATTTTGGAAGAAACCAGGCACTGCTCATCACCAGTGCAATACCATTCCAACAGTGAAGCATGGTGGTGGCAACATCATGCTGTGGGGTTGTTCTTCAGAAGCAGGGACTGGTAGACTGTAGCCAGGGTAAGCTGAAAATGGAGCAAAGTACAAAGATAGCATTAACACATTGATTGCTGGACCATTTTTACCAGGATGCTGCACAACAGGTGTGTGCATATATGAATAAATATCTAAATAAATAATAAATTAGGAATATATTTGTTAATAAATAATAAACTATCAAAATTTGTGAAAAATGTCAGGAATGTTTTAGAAAGCAATAGTTTTATTATTAACAGTAACTCTTTCAAAAATGTAAAGAACCTGTTACTTACTTTATTTTGACCGGCTCCATTTAAGCATGGCACCTCGCAAAGTGCAGTCTTGGAAGAACATGTGCCATAAATACAATAGGATTCTTTGTGCTGTCCACACTTGTTGCACACAACACAGTTGGTAGTTTTCACTCAGTGGGCAGCAGAATGTCCAGGTAGTGCTGCTGATATTTTTCAATTTCAGAAATTCTGTGTTTGTAATTTTAAACTGTCAAGCACAATATTGTGCAGTATGATACACTCGGCAATTTGCCAATTTTAAATTTTAATGTTATATTTCACCAAATAAACAAAACATGTGGTGCTAGGTCTCTCAGGCTCTATATACCTTCACAGTATCTCAAACTTGATCCAAACGTAACGTTTGCGTACCACCGCCATTTTGTTAACACAATAAGCACTGCACAGCCACAAAGCTCATCAACAAGCTGGCTCCATCTATGGTGGTTGTGTACTAAGATACGTGTTATATTGTATATTGTACCTTGACAGGCTCAATGAGATACGACTTAACTTGTACCTCATGTTCAAAGTGTTAATGAAAACTGCTCCTGAGCACTCTGGATCTCATACTGGGCTGAAGCTTCCAACAGGACAATGACCCTAAACATAAAGCAAAGGCAACACAGCAGTGGTTTACATACAATTCTGGGAATGTCCTTGAGATGCCCAACTAGAGCCCAGATTTGAACCCAATTAAATATCTCTAGAGGGACTTGGGGATCTCCATCATCCAGCCTGACAGAGCTTAAATAGGATCTGTGGAGAAGAATGGCTTAAAATCCCTAAATCCAGATGTACAAAGCTTGTTGCGTCATACCCAATAAGACTTTAGGCTGTAATTGCTGCCAAAAATACTTCACTGACGTACAGAGTAAAGGATCTGAATACTTGTGTCAATGATATTTAATAAATTTGAAAATGCTGCTGTTGATATATCATTCTGGAGGATTGAGTATTGAAAAAAGCCAAATGTGTGCACCATACTGCTTTAGTTATTAGGGTCTCTAAGAGTCTCAATCTGGCCCTGGTGTCAGGGGAGTACCACAACAGAAAGACAATAAAGCAAGTACACTGAGCCTCTTGTATGAGCTGAATTCACTATAAAAAAAACAAAGCAGCTCACCAGATTTTCCCATTTTTGGATTTCCAGATTTTCATACCTCACTTCATTTTTACTCCTCTCTTGAGCCATGTTTTATTCTTTCTTTCTGTTTCCTTCCATTGCACATTTCCTCCAATGAGTCTTTGTCTTCAAATTCAAAGCTTAATGCCATCTTGCATTAGGTCAAAATTTATAACCTAGGCTGGGGTCTGCTTTCAAGATATCCTCAGAACAGTTTGACTTGCAACAACAACAACAGCAAATGAGCAAAGCAAACAGGGGGCAAAGCCCCCTAGTAATTTATAAATAAGTAATAATTACTACTAAATAATATTTAATAAATATAAGTATGAGGTAAATTATTAAACATTTTTGTGTCTTAGACAGCCATTAACCTTGTTTAGTGACACCCTGCACTGGATATGATTGATGACAAAGAATGTCAGAATTGGGACTCTACCATGGCACCAACTAAAAAATAATTTTCTTCCTATCTGAAAAGAAAAAAAATCACATTTGAATATAGATTTAAAAATTAAAGCTCAAAAGTGCTTAGAGTCCAAAAATAAAAGTTTTAACAGTGTTTTATAAAAAAGACTAATGAAAATGTATTTCTTCATTTTAAATTTTTGAATAGCTAAAAACTGTACAGCTGGTGTGCAGCATATAAGGCATGCAAGTTGTGTGTTTTTATTTTTATACAGTACAAACAAGTTCAAAGCATAATTAAAAGCCCCAAGCACTCTGACACACATTCCCAAATAAACAATATTACACTGCATCAGGAGGAAAAAATGATTCCCATTGTTGAAGAATTCCATATAAATATGGACCTATGATTATTTTAACAGCAAAAGATAAAATAAAATGTACTTTGCCTTTCACATTTGACTGGGTCCTACTGTAAAAGAAATTCCAGTGGTGATTTCACTCTTGAGCTTCTTTAATGAAATGTTCCTTCAGCACAACACACGTCTTTCATGTTAAATGTGAAATCCATTTCTCAGAGCAAAATGACATAAAATTAATTTTAGAGGTTAAAGCTCAAACTTTTTTGTAAATCTTAAAAAACAAGGGAAGATGTATTGCCTTTATGGCTTTCAATATACACATATTGGAAAAAAAAGACTAGAATGTGAATCTCAGTTGCATTTTTAATGATTTGTATTGCATAGACGTACTTAACTACACTTAATTCCACAATAAGGAGGACAGGGTTTGCATCCCGGGTCCTCCCTGTGTGGAGGTTGCATGTTCTGCCTGTGTTTCCGTGATTTCTTAAGGGTGCTCTGGTGTCTTCCTACTGTCCAAATACATGCAGGTTAGGTTAATTGCTGATTCTAAATTGGCCCTATTGTGTGTTTGGTGTGTGTGTTTGCCTTGCACAAAGCACTTTGAGCTACATTTTTTGTATGAAAATGTGCTATATAAATAAATGTTGTTGTTGCAATGCACTTGCTTACTACCCAGGGTTTGTTCCTGCCTTGTGCTCTAAGGTAGCTGGGACAGGTGCTTTCCCAATTGACTCTGGTCTGGATTTAGCAGGTTAGAAAATGACATGACTGCCCAAAGAAAATATGAAGTGAATTATAACAGTTAATCCATACAAATAATTAGAGTAGGATAGAAATAAAAGTCATATTCGATTGGTGGAGTTGATATATATTTTTACAGCAATTTTAACTACGGTAACCTGACATCAGTCCCAATGCACTATTCTTCTTCTTTTTCAGCGGCTCCCGTTAGGGGTCGGCACAGCGGATCATCTTCTTCCATATCTTTCTGTCCTCTGTATCTTGCTCTGTTACCCCATCACCTGCATGTACTCTCTCACCACATTCATAAACCTCCTCTTAGACCTTCCTCTTTTCTTCTTCCCTGGCAGCTCTATCCTTAGCATCCTTCTCCCAATACACTCAGCCCCTCTCCTCTGCACATGTCCAAACCAACGCAATCTCACTTCTCTGACTTTGTCTCCCAACTTGAGCTGATCCTCTAATGTACTCATTTCTAATCCTATCCATCCTCGTCACACCCAGTGCAAATCTTAGCATCTTTAACTCTGCTACCTCCAGCTCTGTCTCCTGCTTTCTAGTCAATGCCACCATCTCCAACCCATATAACATAGCTGGTCTCACCACCGTCCTGTAGACCTTCCCTTTCACTCTGACTGATACCGCCTGTCACAAATTACTCCTGACACTCTTTTCCACGTATTCCACCCTTCCTGCACTCTCTTTTTCACCTCTCTTCCACAATCCCCATTACTCTGTACTGTTGATCCCAAGTATTTAAACTCATCCACCTTCGAAAGCTCTACTCCCTGCATCCTCACCATTCCACTGACCTCCCTCTCATTTACACGCATGTATTCTGTCTTGTTCCTACTGACATTCATTACTCTCCTCTTTAGAGTATATCTCCACCTCTCCAGGGTCTCCTCAACCTGCTCTCAACTATCGCTACAGACAGTGCAGGATTTACGTATAAGCTACACAAGCTATAGCTTAGGGCCCCGCCTTCTTGGGGCCCCCCAAAACAAATCATATTTGGCACTTACATAGAATATCTGAACTTATAAAGGGCCCCATGTCTCAAATAGCTTAGGGCCTTATCAAGTCTAAATCCGGCCCTGGCTACAGATCACAATGTCATCAGCAAACATCATAGTCTACAGGGACTCTGCTGAATCTGTCAACCTATCCATCACCTTTGCAAATAAGAAAGGGCTCAGAGCCGATCCCTGATGCAATCCTGCCTTCACCTTGAATGCACCAATGTGCTATTAATGTTGCAAAAATTAAAATTGATACAATTGCTATTTTTTCCCCTCAATCTACACCTTTATTTCAACACTTTCATCTTAAATTATAAAGAAAAAACAACTTTAGATATCTAAGGAACTTGTGAGAAGAACTGTTATGCTGCTGAAGAAATACGAGGTATTCTTTTTACAGAACTCAAACGATGATTCACAATGTGCATGCAGCAGGTCATGGTCATTTTCCTCATAATTTGTTTTGCCAAGCAAACTTACAAAAGAGATTCACCTTTAGAAAACATTTCAAAGTTTGTTTCAACAAGTTGACAATATATTCATAAAGTTCCCAGTCTGCTGCAGTGAATATCATAACACTACCTTGTATGCGATGCTGTGCAAGATTGACATCATTACGCTGTTCAGTGAGGCATTCTAGTTTAAGATACATGCCCTGTATCTGTGTCTCATTCTGGCACTCATTTGTGTTCAAGAAACTTGCAGGATTTTGTCATCTATGTTGCAGCATACATTTTCACAGTGGTACAATTGTTAATAACTTTTTGTAAGGCTCAGTGTAACGTATTGTTCACAACCTGATCCAAAGATGTCCCTCTTGGAAACATTTTTGTGCAGTGAAAGTTAAACCAACCCGTCCCCTGAACAGTTTTTTTCATGTGCAGTTATTCTGACTAATCAGGTCTGAGTTTCTACTCAGTTTCTATGTATACTTGGACACTGGACTTCCTGGACATTAAATCCTACTATCTCTTTATGTTTTTGTGTTGCCCTTGTATTATGCATAATGTAGTATTTTACACTTTATATTTTATCATTTTATATTTTATGTTCTTATATTTATCTTTTACATTCTATATTGCCCTTGTATGGTTCACCTATACTATCAAGACAAATTCCTAGTACACATTAGTGTATCTGGCCAATAAAGTGAATTCTGATCTGACTGTGCTTAGATGTCTGTGTGTACTGTGTCACTGTGTCATTGAGTGTAGAGGCCAAATGTGTTATTGTCTGATGACCCTGGACAACACAGATTTTGCTTCCTAAACTCTTTTGGGTGCGTCTTATGGATTGTGATGTGCTGATAACAAAAATCATGTTTACATGTTCTCATCATGTACCATTTTATTGCAGCACCTGTTTTTTGTGATTCCCTATCATATTGTAAGTATCCATATACAGTTTAACAGCTACAACTGGAACATCTGTGGTGCTACTATAGGAATGCAACTTGGACATACAAAACATCCATCTGTCCATTATCCAAGCTGCTATATCCTAACTACAGGGTCACGGGGGTCTGCTGGAGCCAATACATACCAAACACTGTCCGTTTTATTTGTAAAAAGGACAGTCATGCTATGGAGTCTTGTCACATTAAAAAGAAATAGGCTATCTGTAAGAAAAGTGTGACACATAAACTACTTGCTAACCCTACAAAGATATTTTGTCTCCTTTTCATATAAAATTTGGACTGATTAAACATTTTGTAAAAGCGATGAACAAGGAAGGTAAATTATTTCAAATTTGAGAGATGTTTCCACAAATAACCAATACCAAGGTTAAGTGATCATTGGTTTAACATCCATGAGAAGCAGTTTCAACATCTGCTAGTGTGGCTGCAGAAAATCGCATGGAAGGCATTCAAGGATGTTGTTGACAATTTTTTTGGCAAGTGCGGCTCACCAAACTATGTCCAGCTGGTTAATAACATGCTCCAAGCATACATGAAGTGCAACAAGCTACTAAAGATTTATTTTCTGCATTCACACTTGAACCTCTTTCCTACTAATCTGAGAGTAACCTGGTGAAAGGTTTCACTGGGACATTGCAGTGATGGGAAAGTGACATCAGTGCAAGTGGAAGCCATTGGTACTTGCCTGACTTTTGTTGGATAATGAAACAAGATGCATCACATGCTAAATACAAAAAAAAAAAATCAGCTGCAAAACATTTTTAGCTCAACTGAATTAATTCAATCTGTCAAAATCATTAAGCGATTGAAACATGAAATTCAGTACATGTTAATGTCATGTTTCTCTAACATTCTATGTGATACAGTCAACCTAAAATTATACCTCTGTTCAACTTGAAGCTCTCTGACAGTCAGAATCATTAAACATTTGCAAGGAAGCCAGACATTACTTCAAATATGTTGTCCAGTTTTACTGTGGAAATTGACATCTTTGTGATCACTGATTTGTATACAAAACAGCCAGCAAAACAGCAGTGATGCCAGCTTTGTTTAGGCAGGTTTCTGCACACACCTATTCAGTCTACTTTAATATATTATTTAAGTGAATGGAAACCTTTTCATAAGCATTATCCAGCAGCTTTTCTTAAAATATTTTTCAGGTTTAACATTAAATTTGTTACATTTTAGATGGGTCTGTAAAGTGTGATGTTTTAAATAATGAGCTTTCAATAATTGAGAATGCCAGTGCATTTACATTTATTAAATCCACAATGTATTTGTCATAGCATTAGCCACCTAATGAAACTCACTTTATCGTTGCATAGCTTTGTTGGTGTTAGCTAATACTGACAAAAGTTTGTCACCTGAACTAAATATGTTGAGGTTCCTGAATGGTGTAGTTCATTTTCTGAAACATTTTTCAGATATATTGCAAAAAGTAGTTTGCCAATTTGATATGTTATTTCCTAAGAATATAACTCATTGCATGCATTGCAGTTTATTTTTTGTCTCTTTTAAGAAACAACCCAAGCTGACATTTTTGGACATGTTTGATGCTGCATTCAGACACGCACCAGATATAAATTCCCCCTATACATATGTTCATGTTCTTAAAATCAAATTGTTTTTGTCAGAATAAAATGATAACAGTGAAATAGTTTTTAAAATGTAAACAAAATACATGTAGATCAATATCTAGTTGAACTACTACGACAGTTATAGTATGCGACATGCAGTGAATGAAGTGCCAACCTGTGCAATGAAACTACACACATATTTTCCAAATTAGCATTTCCATATTTCTGCATCGAAATAGTAAGTATACATTATTTTAATTTGCCCCCTTATTTATATTTCAGACATTTTTGGCTGCAAGTGTGAAATAAGACACAGTTTAGGCCAGAAAAGAAGTTTTTTTACAAGTCTGATTTGGCAAAACTAAAATGCAATGCTTGGTCCTGAAACAAAACTAAAATTGAATCTGTTGTTCAATCCCTAGCTTTAATCAGATCCCCTTTTTTTTTTTAAGAAACAGAAACTTTATTCGAATACGCATAATAAAGCATAAAGAATAAAGCAGAGGATGCCTGGGGGAAGACAGACAAGGTAGTGAGACCCAGATCTGCTTTTTGTTGGAAGTGAGCATCTTTCTTCAAATGTGCGGTCAGGTGGTATGCAATATATTTTCATGTAGCTTACTTTCATTTTAAAATGTCTTAAGAAGCATTTCAATATATGTTATCATGTATTTTGAAATATCTCCATTTGTGAATTTTGCTTTCCATAGTTTATCTTATTAGTCCTTAGTACTTTATAACAACTCTAAGTAATCACAGAAGCGCATTGCAGTAATCTAGACAAGATGTTATAAAAGCATGTATCACTGTTTCAAGGTTGCACTTAGACAAAACAGGCTTGATTTTTGACAGCCGCCTCAACTGAAAAAAAAAGCAAGATTTTACCACTGCGTTCACATAGCTATCAAGTTTTAAAGTGGAATCCATTTTCACACCTAAATTTGTGATCATGGATTTCTCAAATGGAGCCATAGTGGAAAGGTCGATGCAGGGAGTCCCGCTTGTACTATTGGGGCTAAATAGCATGACTTCTGTCTTGTTCTCATAAAAATTTAGAAAATTTTATGCCATCCAACTCCTTATGTCAATAAGGCAATCAAGCAGGTGCTGGACAGAGCATAGACCTTGGTGCTTCAGAGGGAAATCGGAGAACAGAAGAGGTCCCTGGATGGAGCCCTGTGGTACCCCGCAGGGTAGGGCAAAAGAAGTGGAAGTAAAATCATCAATGCTGACACAAAAACTTCAATCTGAGAGATAGGACCTAAACCAGGGGTGCCCACACTTTTTCAGCTTGCGAGCTACTTTTAAAATGACCAGGTCGAAATGATCGACCTACATTAAAAATGCTATATATACATATATATATATATATATATATATATATATATATATATATATATATATATATATATTATGACAGGCATTGTGACAGGCGTCCATGCCCAGTCGGGACGCTCCTGCACACTGTATTCAGGGGGAGCAGCCCTGGACAGTGCAATACCTCCCCTGCGCTACGCTAGATGGCCGCCCCCCTGGGCTGGTGTAGTGCCTCAGTTTCCCATAGGGCCCCCTGGGAATTGGAGTTGGGGGCAGCCCTGTTGGGTCCCGCAGGTATACGCCAGGGGGTGCTGTGTTTGGGACTCCTGAGCCCGTGTGGACAACAGCTTCATCACACCTGGAAGTGCCGTCGAATATTTGTGATCAAACACCTGGAGCACTTCCAGGTGACCTATAAAAGGGAGCCAGCAACCACCACTCATCGGCCAGAGTCGGGTGGAGGAAGACTTGGTTGTGAGTGAGGAGTGGTGGTGCCAGAGAAGAGTGTTTGTGCTTGTGCTATACTGGTGTTTGGGACTGTGTTGTGGCTGGGGGGAGTACAGGGAAGACGTGCCCTCCAGCTGAAGAAGAATAAAAAGCCTTTTATTTTACACGTGCCTCCAGTGTCCAATCTGTGTCGGGTCAGGCGCTATATAGTGCCGTTTACAATATATATATATATATATATTGTCGAGGATGCCAGGGGCCACAACCCCGCCGGGATGCCTGGATAGTCCCCGACATGGACACTATTATTCCTCGGCCACGAGAGGGCAGCCCCGGGCCTATTTGGGGGCCACAAGGAGTGACCTGGGACACTCGTGAGAGGACGTGGCCACCGCCAGGCGCCCGGACAGTGAGGGAATCCTGGATGGCAGCACTTCCGCCACACCAGGAAGTGCTGCCGGAAATAATTCCAAGAAGACCCAGTGCTTCCAGGTGCTTTCCTGAGACTCCCGCCACACCAGGAAGTGACATCAAGGGGAGCACCTGGGGCTCATCTGGGTCATGATAAAAGGGACCGCCTCCTTCTAGTAGACGTGCCAGAGTTGGGAGGAAGGAGACGAAGCTTGTGAGGAGGAGGAAGGAGGTCAAAGAAAGAGAGAAAGAAAGAAAGAGAGAAAGAAGAAGAGAAAGAGGAAGAAAGCAAGAGAGTTGGTGAGAGAAGGCATTGTGGTGCTCAAAGATAAAATAAAGGTGTGTGTTTTGGACATCCTGGTGTCAGTCTGTCTGTGTTTGGGGGTACGGTTTCCACAATGGCACCCAACGTGGGGCCTAACTCCTGCTAAAAGGGGGGGACCCCGTTTTCAAAAATAGTTTGTGGAGGCGATCCCGCACAACAGACGAACGCGCACTTCCATCGTGACCCGCAAGCCTGCGTCAACACCTCTGGAAACGCTCGCAGAGGACCACGCCGAACGGACGTCTAGTATTATAGGGAAGAAGAAGGGCAAACACGCCTTGAAGATAGCGATGCCTCTACCCGGCGTCGTTGTTACTGATGCACGGGGCGGCGGAAGAGGCCGCCCAGCGGCAGCGTATTAAAGAAGACGGGATTTGGGAGGTAAGTCTCGGATAGTGATGCGTTTGGCGGGACTTACCCTTCGGTCCCCTGGGCTTGTTTTTTAGTAGGGGACTGCCTGAATCCGCGTCTCTGGCCGAAGCATGCCGACCCGTGGAATGACAACGAGACGGCGACGGGAGACGAAGAGGAGCCACTGTCAACTGCAGAATGGCTGCGGGGTGGAAGCTGCCCGGAAGGACTTAATTTGGGTATAGATGACTTTTCCAAGAGTTTGGACAAAAAGGTAGCTTGGAAATAGGCCTAAAGTTAGACACAACAGAGTGGTCCAGACCCATTTTTTTCAGCAGTGGTTGCACAACAGCATGTTTAAAATTTTTAGGCAACACACTAAAGGTTAAACTACTATTAATAATTGTAAGAATAGAAGGATTCAAGTTAGAAAAGACCTCCTTAAGAAGTTGAGGAGGGCCAACATCAAGGGGGGAGCCAGATGGCTTCATACTGGAAACCAGCTGCTTTAAAAAGCAGAGAGTGACAGGCTCGAAGTGATCAAAAACAGACAAACAGGGTATTAAAATGGATGGATCATGACAAGGTGGTGAAATGAGGGTCCTAGTGCTTACAACCTTCTTCAAAAAATAGTAAAGAAATTTATCGCAAGATTCCCTAGAGGCTTCCAGAAAGACAGGTTCATGAACATTACGTACAGAACTCAATGTGTTAAAAAGTACACGGGGGTTGTGAGAGTTACAGCCAATAACTTCAGAAAAAAATTTTGATCTTTCAGCTTTCAAAACTTTCTGATAACACAACCAACTTTCTCTCAATATTTCAAAAGAAGCCTGCAACCTGTCCTACTCAGCTCTCCTGCACTCCCGTCTATATGCATAGGTCTTAGCATTTAACTGCAGCTTGGAGCAGGGATTTAGTTGCCTGTTTTTTAATGGTGCCACAGTGTCCAGAGCAGTTTAGCAAGCAGAATTAAATTGAAGTGTTAGCTCCTCAGTATTGGAAGACACCGAGGGCTGTGAGGTCACTTCATATTTCAAAACAGCAGAAAACTGCGCAGCAGTGGAAGATTTAAGAACACGGCAGCATCGAACAGGTGCATACTGTACAGTTTAGCAAATTCAAAAAAATCAAAATAAAACGGGCATATGGTCTGAAAACACCAATTTCCAGATTAAGAACAGATACACAGCAAGAAAAAGACAAGACAAGATCCAGCATATGACCACATTCCTGAATGGGACCAGTTACAGACTGAATTAGACTAAAAGAATCCATTTAAGAATCCATTAAATCTAAAAAGTTCTTCACCAAAGGCTTCTCAGTACAAGAGACATGAATATTAAAATCCCCAGCAATTAAAACTATTTTGGCATACATTCTGCCAAGAAGTCAGAAAAGTCACTTATAAAATCCTTATTATACTTTGGTGGACAATAAACCACCGCGCAAAGAGGCACAGGAGAACGACCCAAATCAAAAAGACTCAACTCAAAGCTGGAGAAAGAAACAGCTAGAAACTGGCATTTATAATCGTAATTGGATTTGAAGACAATTGCTAAACCTCTACCACGACCTGAAAACCGCAGGGAATTAAAATACGAGCAGCCACACAGCAACAATTCAGAGAAGGCACTGGACTCACCGGGAGACAACCAGGTTTCAGTTATACAGAGGACATCCAATCCATGAGATGTGAAGAAATCCTTTAAGATACAAGTTTTGTTCATTACAGATCTAGCATTCACTAGACCCATCCTGATGGGAGCCGGGTCCAAAGCCGCAATAGCGAGCGGAGCACACGCCAGAGGCCACAAATTCTGGAGATTCGGTCCTCACCAGCGCAGGTGAAGTGGGCATGGGCGCGGGGCTGGCATCACCTGATCTGAACGAAAAACAGGTACAAGCCAGGGGTCCACAGGATCCCGGGAGCACCATGACATAAAATGGTGAGGAGCTGATCTATGTTGAGCTAGAAAAACTTTGGGAGATCGAGCCAAACAGGCCTTTAACTTCACCAACCTCCTTCCACGTTTACCTCGGCGTTTGTGATGCTTCCTCCAGCAAGGTGGACCAAATTAATGCTTTTGCTATGTATAATATCTGTAGCATAAGTTTGTATAGTATGAGTAATCTGTCTGCAGCGTTCAGTTGTCTTTCATGCATTACTTTCAATTCTTGATGTACATTTAGGCATAAAAACCTCAAAAGTACACAAAGAGCAAAGGCTATGTCAGCTCCACACACTCACACATCTCATGTGTAAGTACAAATGCTTGCAGTACTGTATAAGTAACACTTTGCTGCCAAATATCCCAGTACAGTTCACCTGAACGAGGGGAAACTTGGAAAGTATATATGCATAAAATCAGGCAGTAATAAAATTACTTTCTGTGCATTTACATTATCTTCATTTTGTAATATTAGATATTAAATTCTTATGTAGATGACTGTCAGCTGTGACCAGCAGATGCACCTTTTTAAAGAAGTCAACAAAATGCTTTAAATGTATTCTTAGCACTTCTATTAAGCATCATTTGTTTATCTGATGTTTCATTCAAAGTAACCTACAGTATATATTACAAGTAGGTAAACTGTACTTGAAACTTTAGGTCAAGGGAATTCCTGAAGATCACAAAGTTAGTCGGTGAGAGGAAACTGGCACCAGGTTTGCTGCTCACTGATTTTGTCATAAAGTGTCACGTGCAATGTTGTCATATTTTGAATGCTCCATAAGTAATGTAGTATTAATAATATTGCATAAAATAAGTTTGTTTTTTTTTTGGACAGAGATACTTTCTCATTCATTTCCTAAGTGTTAGACTGTTATTGTGACACTTCAAATAATGAACTAACAACTCTGACTGTTACATTAGCCTTTATTTCATTCATTTTTTTTCTGAGCTTAATACACTTTTCTTGGGTATTTGCTAATTGTTTGCTTTGTTTTGTTTAAACTGGTAGGATTCCATTCTATTTTAATTTTCACTCGCTTTCAATCAACTTTGAGACTTAATTGAAAAAAAAATGTAAGACATTTTATTTTCCAATGATTGCCACAATTTTTTGGGTTCATTGCTAAGATGCATCAGTTAATAAGGAGTAAGTGAAAATATTTAAATCAGAGCTGCATGGTTTGAGTCATCCAATATTGTGGATAAGGCATAAACTACCAGCTCTGTTTCATTGCTAGATAATAAAGAAATATTCCTTTAACTTTGATTCTACTTTTAATGATTTAGGTCTCCTGGTTTTCACCCTTTCTTGGTCATTCCATGGCTTGTGTCTCCTGGTCCCTTTTTTATTTCTTTTAGTCAAAACATTGAAATTTTTTTTGTAAGTAGATTACTTTGGGCAAGATGGTGATGCACTTTCATTTTCTTTGGAATAAAGACAATACATATTTAAAATACATATGAAAAGTCAGATCATATACTGTATATATATAGTGAGGTTTCTGAAATCTTTTGGGACCCCCCTCCCTGCTGAAATACATCCTGAAGCACGATTGCCACGTCTGTGAATGATTGCTTGTCCATTGCCGGGGCAACCACAGGCTCCAGCAGAGTGCAGTGGAAGGAAATCGAGCCAATCGTGGTTGCGATGTAAGTGCCTGTCACTGATATATATATATATATATTTAGTTGCCCATAATGGAGGCAAACGCTTTTCATGTGCAGTTCAGTACCTCCATTTTTCCTCCCGCATAGTGTCGCCAGTGGCATGCTCTTATGCTCTGTTAAACAACAAACCTAAGGCAAAGAAAACACAGCTGCCCTTCAGAAATTCCTTCTGAAACAGTATTTCAATGAGAAATAAACACACTCTTACCCGTCCCCTTATGGGATCAGCTGCAGGCTTTTAGGCTTATTGAACAACCTGCTTCTCTGCAAGGTTTACAACATTTAAAAGGCCGAGCCACAGTCATACAGCTTACTTTCCTCTCTTCTTTCCCCCAGACTGCATCTGCTCCAGTCACTGCCTCTGAACCATTGAACCCTCTTGATTAGGAGGACTTTTTGTTCATTTGACCTAGAGACAGGAGCTGGACCGCCACCTTTGACAGCTGCAGCATGTGTGATTTTCTGCTGTTAACAAGCCCCTTCTGAATAAGGTGTTGTGTTTGTACCTGCCAGTTCAGCAATAAAGATTTTGATCCTTAGAAACATGTTCTCTTTTCCAGTATCCTGTGCAACTTTGTGACCCAAGCTTGACAGTAGTTTTATATTATATATCTCTATTATAAAAAAAAATCTTGGAAATCTTTGGAGGGAGACTCGAGATGAGATGTGATCTTCTCGGAAAACAACTTGACATCCCATGAGAGACACTTTAATGTCACGCGAGACAAGGCAGTGAGACAACATTTAAAACAAGCTCACGGACATCTAACCTAGCAGTTGTTCGAATCCATTTGGCAGACACACTTCATGTCCCAGCTCTTAAAACAACGACAAGCAACAAGCAGAACACGAAGCTCGCCAGCAGCAGCAAGCCAGCAGATGATCCGAACACTTCTCCTTAGCGTGTGTTCACGCCCCCTCAAAAAACGTGAGTGGTAGAGACACAAAGTGGCAAAAGGACAGCTGCTGCACAGGCTTTTAAATGATTTACGGCAGCGGACAAGCAGAACACGAGCTCGCTAGCAGGAGCAGCAGCAAGAAGCCAGAAAATGATCCGACGACTTCTCCTTCTGTGCTTCAGCCCTCCCCACCCACTTCAAAGCGTGAGTGGCAGAAACACGAAGTGGCAAAAGGACAGCTACTGGACAGGCTTTTTAAATGATCGATACACAGTGCTTATCAAAGAGAACACGCAGCTTACCAGCAGCAACAGCAGAAAGACAACAGCTGAAAGAACGGCATCTCCTTAGTGTGAGTTCAGCCGCCCCCCCCTTCACAACGTGAGCAGCGTTATATGAGATTTAACCACGCTTAGGGCCGGAAATAAAGGACAAGTATTGTTTTACAAAATTTTAAAGTGAAAATAATGCATATGTAACAATTCCATGAAAATAACAATTTCTTTAAATTGTATATCCGGTAAACCAAACCCAGGGGTGGGTGGGCTAAGACAATTCACTCATCTAAAATGAACCAAGAAGAGACATACTACATGTAACAATAAATTATACTCTATTGAGGTGGGGTCACAATGTCACAGAGATTTATCCTTTGGATAACGGAGTAGGTGTCAAAACCCGTGATGATGAGCTGTTGTTCTTACTACCAGAGCGTGACAGTAATCAAGAGCTGGCATATCAAGTTGTTTACAAGTCCAATTCACGCTAAGAAAAACAATATAATAAAAAGAGTGCTGGTTTGATGAAAAATGTATTGTGTATAAGTTTTTTTACATTTCTGTCAAAAATGCTATACCTGGTAGCATATCTTAATTTTCTGTTAAGAGTGAAAGCATTCTTGAGCTGTTTTCATTAGTATAGCCTTAGTAATGATAAATTCATGGCTGCTTTCGTCAGTTTAACAGATGCAGGATTTTCAGTGCATTGTGTTTATTATTTTTTCCTTGCTGGAATATCATTGCTTTTACATACAATTGTTTAGTATGCACAGTAAGTGTTATAATACATAAATAGCAAAACCTAATATTATAAACTACTACCATATCATTCAAAATATAAATACATAACAAAAAGGGAATAAGCTGAGGTGCAAATTTAATGATCACTGTACCTTAAGGCAGATAATATTAGAATATTTTCTATTGAATCTTGGCCACTGTAAAGATTTTTACATCCTTACAACCAAACCTAGGTCTAAAGCTACTAAAATGTAATAATCAAGTATAGTTTCCATGGCTTTAAAAGCCTTTAGGTACAGGTTTGGTTTTGAACTATTTCTCTTGGGGAAAGTATGTTAATGATACACTGAAACAATGAAAATTCACATAATTAAAACATGAATTTAAAAGAGGATGTATCAAATAGTTTTCTGAGATACAATTTACAAATGTAGCGACATTAAAAATGCCCTTTCAAATGAAAAATGGAAATGAAGGTCAGAATGTGGCTTATATTGTATATTTAATGATACCAGTTGAAAACAGTGTAAAAAAAACCTTGAGAAGTTTAAAAGAAGTGAAAAAGTAAAATGAAAATATGAACAGAAATCCTTGTTGGGAAGTCATAGAATGCCTTGACATTTGGAAGAAAAACTGTTTGAAAGCCACCACAAAAATGTTTAAAAATATCCACACAATATAAAAACATCAGTAAAAAAGGAGTTTAAAACTACCACAAATTGCATCTAATAGGAGACTGTATTAGGTGCAAAAGGGCAATCAAATCACTTCTTCAACAACCCTGTTTATCTTCTAAGTATCAAGGTTAGGATAAGTAGCAGTTTTAAAGAACCATGGTACTGTATAATGGCGCTTTTCCACTGCATAGTACTGACGACACGGTTCAGTTCAGCTCACTTTTGGGAGGTTTTCCACTGGGAACAGTACCTGGTCCTTTTTTCGTACCACCTCAGCCGAGGTTCCAAGCGCGCCGAACCATTACCAAAACGTGACGTGTAAACTCTGCTGGTCACTGATTGGCCGGAGAAAATCATCATTACTGCGTCACTGGCTATTCTTTTCTTTAAAGGTACACACACGCGGAAGTTTGTGTCCCGCTCTCCATCGCTGGACGCAGTTTGTTGCATAAGTGGATGAATGTTTCTTCAGACATTCGAAAGTTCTCCAGCCACTGAGTGTTTGTAAAACCGGGAACAATCACATCCCACCACTCTGAAGCACGGTTAAATGTCCAAACAGATGGTCTGTTATGACTTTTTGCAAAATGTGGAAGATCTGTAATATACAGAATCAGCATTTTAATGTTACACTGGCAGTTAAGTTCATTTTATGCTTTGCAACAGTGATAAAAGTTAGCTAGTGATGTGCTTTTTAGATGCTTACCCTGCGTGTCGTCGAGCTAAAGTGTTGTGTTGTCTGCGTGTTGTTGTAAAAGTTCCACGCGTGTCACGGCAGTAGAGGCGGCGCAACTATAACGACACGCGGAATAATCCACCACTCTAAAGCGGTACTAAACTGCAGTCAAACGCAAACCGAGCAAACTGAGCCGAACCAAGACGAGCTGTACTGAACCGTGCTGTGTCGTACTATGCAGTGGAAAAGCCTTAAGTAAGTGTGGGCATGTGTGGTATAGTTCTGTATAACTTAAGTTTATGAGCTTATACTGTAGATTATAGCAGTGCATTATTTATTACCTTAAAGGAAATATTGTTTACAATCTCTATATCTATAAAGACTGATTGTCTATTTTATTCAAAACTTTTTTTTTCAAGAAGCAGAGTTGAAATTTGGCACCCAGGTGCTTCTTACTGTAAGTCAGGTTTTTGAGATATGGCGTGTGATCAGAATTCCACAGTGTGATCTGTGGACAGAATAAAAAGACATTCTTGCCTTCCAAACAAATCTGGGTTTAATTACTTTCAATTTAACATTTACTTTAATAAATCATTTTCTTTACTAATTTTGTCATAGTCCCAAACTACTCCAGTTGGGGTTGTAAAGATACTGAAAAAAGGCAGAAAAGGTTTGGGGAACCGCCCCCTATATTGGACAGCATACAATACAAAGTAACAGAGAAATTCAACAAATTGCTCCAGAGCAACATCTAGTTCCGTGTCTAAAACAGGGAAAACTAAACACAAAAGGAGTTGGGCTTTTATAATAGCCATGGAGGAAGAGGTGGGGTCCAATAATTGAGGCCGGAAGTGACCTTGGTAGGAGGCATAGTCTATGTTGGCTTCCCTTCGGGTGATCTGTAGAAGAAGGAGAGGAAAGGTTAGTGCACTTTGAAAAACTTGCTTTTGTTTTCCACCCTCGGTTAAGCCTTTAGCCTGCCTCCCAAGTGCATGTGTGTGACACGGCCCCCCAGTTTCCAGCTTACGTGCATTATAGGGTGTTCAGCACCATTGACCCTTTGGCTCAGCACAGCTCCTAGTCCTGTGTCCTAGGTGTCTGTATGGAGAATAAAAGGCAAAGAGAAATCTGTCACTTTTAGTATGGGTGCTGATATAAGGGCCTGCTTGAGTTCACTGAATGCAGTGTCTGTCTTATCCTCCCATACCACTAAATTAGGAACATGTTTCTTTGTGAGATTTGTTAACGGCGTGGCCCTCTCTGAGAAATAAGGCACAAACTGTTGGTAGTACCCCACCAAACCCAGGAAGGCTTGAACCTGCCGTTTACTCTTCGGACAGGACCAGTTTAGTATGGTATGGACTTTGGAGCACTGAGCTATGATGATACCCCTGCCAACTAGATAACCCAAATATTGATATGGACTGGAGCTTCTGCTAGTGTTCAGAGCACCGTTTTGACCTACTGTACATGTTCTTTCCCATGTGCCAAAATAAATGACTACATCATCCAGGTAGGCATCCAAGGCACTGTAGGCGTGGGGCTGGAGCACTTTATCTATCAGACACTAAAAGGTCGCAGGGACACGTGCAAGCCAAAAGGAAGGACACCGTACTGCCAGTGCTCCCTAGGGATGCTAAACCTGGCCTTTACTTTTGTGGACTCTGTTAAAAGAATTAGCTAGTAACCCTTTGTCATGTCAAGGGTGGTCAAGTATTGTGCCTTTCCTAACTGCTTGAGAAGATCGTCTACTCAGGGCATCAGATAGCCATCAAATTGTGAGACTTGATTAAGCCTCCAGAAGTGCTGCCAGAAGAAGGTTGTCAGACACCTGGAGTACTTCAAGGTGCCACTTAAAAGGAGCCAGCCGCCAAAGTCAGGAGAAGGTGGACAAAGCTTGCTGGAGGAGGAGAGTAGGTGAGAAAGAAAGAAAAAGAAGAAAAGGCAATGTTTTGTGCAGTGGTGTGAACTGTGCTGCACATGTGGGAAACGGGGGAAGGCGTTTCCCAAGTGGAAAGAGAAAAAAAAAATGTGTGTGCTAAACTTGTGTCATGTGTCTGTCTGTGTCAAGTTTAGACGGCAGGAGCACCCTCTGCAGGCTACAATACATAGGTATGTGCCTTTCTAAATGATGTTCAATTAAATCAATTTGCCACAGGTGGACTCCATTCTAGTTCTAGATGCAGCTCAATGATAATTAAAGCAAGCAGGATGCACCTAATTTGGAGTGACACAGAAAACGGTCTGAATACTTATATAAATGAGCAATTTCAGTTTTCCATTTTAATGATTTTTCAAACCTTTCTGAAAACATGTGTTCCGTGACAGTGCATATCCTGCTCTATGCTCCGTCTTACAGATTTGGGAGCCACTTGAACACAATACCGTTTATAGTCATGACCAGAATCAGCTGGACAAATGAGGAAACCACATGAAGCAAGGGGAAGGTGCAAAATGCAAAAGTCAGTCAGTCCATTATCCAACCCACTAAATCCTAACACAGGGTCACAGGGGTCTGCTGGAGCCAATCCCAGCCAGAAAAGGGCGCAAGGCAGGAACAAATCCCTGGGCAGGGTGCCAGCCCACCGCAGGGTACATACATACATACCCACACACCAAGCACACACACTAGGGACAATTTAGGATCGCCAATACACCTAACCTGCATGTCTTTGGACTGTGGGAGGAAACCGGAACACCCAGAGGAAACCCACAGAGACACAGGGAGAACATGTAAACTCCACGCAGGGAGGACCTGGGAAGTGAACCCAGGCCTCCTAGCTGTGAGACAGAAGCGCTACTACTGTGCCACCATGCCGCCCAAAATGCAAAAGTGCTTTTATTAAAAACAAAACAGTGTAAATAGCTCAGTGCTCAAAGATAATCCGATAATCAATAATCCTTAAAAACAAGGTGAAAAGTGAAGCTTAAAAATCCAACGAAGTTAAAATCAACAATCCCTTTTTGAAAACCAGGTGCCTTCTCCCCTTAACTGGCGGCTCCCCTGCTTCTCCCATACAGGCCTTCTAAAAGGGGAGTCGGCCTATATGCCAGTGCAGCAGACCTTCCTCTGGTCTGGTTGCCTTCTGTCCCTTGGCCATGTACAGCTTCCTCACCAGGCCGAAACTCTGGTCTCTAGCAACCAGGGTGCTCACACTGTGGCTCTCCCTCCCGAGCCTCCTCAACTCCCACTGCCAACCTGGCTTTGTGGTGAGTCGTCCACACTTCCAGTCACACCAGCTCCTCTGAACTGTTCATCTGGAGCAACCAATTCTTACTGCCACTGAGTGTCAGCCAAACTGTTTTCCTGGGTCTCCTTCCAGCTGCCTGCATTCTCTCTAGCTAACCTGCTCACTTGCTTGCTCGCTCCCACACCAGATTTTATCAGTTTCTGCCTTCTTCCTACATCCGTGTCTTTCCTTTTTTTTTCCCTCCCTACCACACTCTCACTTCTTCTTTTTATATGGGGATGTGGCACAGGTGTGGTGATCAGCAGCTTCGCTGCAGCATCAATTACTGACCACAGGAGACTCCGTACCTATGCACTTAAGTCCGTAAACGTCCATGCCACATTGCCCCCAGGAACCATTCCCGCCACACTACCACAACCCCTCCTTAAAGCTGCGAGTGTGGTGATTATTTATTTAAAAAGGCAATCAGCCATGGACCTTATTTTACCACATGTTCACATTGTCATTAACGAGCAAAGGAGCAGAGGGGTAAGTTGCAAGGTCCACAAAAAATTAAAAATGCTGCCAAAAAGATACAGTAGCAGTTATTTGCAATGTTACTCAACACTAACAACAATGAAATCAGTTACTCTGCAAACTGTATAAACTTTGTTTCTTGTTGGGATAAACATAGGTGTCATCAGTTGGATTGAAAAGAATTTGAGGCCCCAAAATAAGCCACCAAAGTAGGCAAGGTCCACCACTGGCCTATCCAATGTTGCTCCACCCCAACTAAAATCTGCAGGATGAAGCCTGATTAGGATGACATTTGAAAAAACTGGCTTGAAAGTTCAAAAAATACTCTAGATGTCCCAAAAATTTCAAAATGCCTTTCTAGGAAAAGGAAACCCATTTATAATAAAAACAAAACAAAAAAATATGTTTTGTTTTGTTCAAACTAGCTAAAAATAGAGTTTAAAACAGATCTTGAAATATCATCGAAATCACTGCAAATCTCCATTAAAATGGCCCAGACCATGGAAAGTCTGTTCACGTAGCTGTAATTACATACCCTGATGTTTATTACATTTTGAAAGTACAGATACATCGTAACTATGTAAGTACATTTGTTTTTGGATCAGTGATAAATTGTTACATTGTAATTATATAAACTGTGGAAAAACAATGACAACTGAGTAATTAACTATAGCGTTACTTTGTATTACACAGTAAGTACAGAGTAATAACTCATAGTTACACTGTACTTATACAGGTAATTACATAGTAGATACAGTGCAATTATGGATGCAATGTAAAGTGTTAAAAGAAACGTAAATTAAACTCTACCAAAATCTATTTCCTGGGTCAGTGTAGCATGAGGGACAATACACTACACATCAATACCAAATTAAATATATACATAACAAAATAAAAAGACATAGAACAGTAAAGTAAATGGAAGTCAAGGAAAAAGCCCTGGCTGAAACATAACACTAGGATAATCATGGCTAAAAAAGAAATCTAGTATGAGCTGATGTAGAGTAAGGAAAAGGTAGTCATATCAGTCCATCAAAACCATTGTAAACAGGTGTTTTCCATCTTGGGGCTACGGTCTCTCTCATCATCCGCCCCTGTATTTACGGGGATGACATTCACTGACACACACATTATAAACAGCAAACAGGATGATGGAAACATAAAGCATTCAGTACAAACATTGAAAACACTATTGCTATGTAGCTCCGCTACAAACTTAAATTTTTCTGAGGTGTTCAAGTGAGCAAGTGGATAACCTCTCAGAGGTAAACAGGACTACTAAGGAGGTACTGAGGGATTTGGAAAGAGAAGTATGTATTGCTCAGATTAAATAAACTGAAATCAAACTAATCACCAGGACCAGATAATATTTATCCTCGAGTTCTTAAGAGACTAGTAGTACATATATAAACCTTTGACACATTTTTCGGAAGTCATTAACACTGGAGAGATTGTGAAGGACTGGATAATGGCAAATATCATTCCATCATATAAAAGGTGTCAGGGCAGATCCAAGCAACTATAGGCCAGTAAGCTTAACATGCATCACAGGAAAATTAATGGAAGGAATTATTAAGGATAAGATTGAGCAACACCTGGCAAGGACAGGAGTTATTAAGAACAGTCAGCATGGGTTCAGAAGAGGGAGGTTGTGTTTTACTAACATGCTGGAATTCTATGATGAGGCAACAAGAGGATACGATCAAAGTGGAGCATATGATATTATTTATCTGGACTTTCAGAAAGCATTTGATAAGGTGCCACATGCAGGTTGGGCATCAAATTAAAAGAAGTGGGAGTTCATGGTGCTGTTTGTAGATGGGTGCAGAATTGGCTCATTGACCAGGAAGCAGAGGGTGATGGTGCGAGGAACCTCATCAGAATTGGCTGATGGTAAGAGTGGTGTTCCACAGAGGTCAGTGCTAGTGCTGCTGCTATTTTAATATATATAAAAGATTTAGATAGGAATATAAGTAACAAGTTGGTAAAGTTTGCAGATGATTCCAAGATAGGTGGATTAGCAGATAATTTGGAATCGTTATATCACTACAGAAGGACTTGCATAGCATACAGGCTTGGGGCACATTTATGGCAGATGAAATTTAATGTCAGTAAATGTAAAGTATTACACTATGAAGTAAAAATATTAGGTTTGAATACACAATGGGCAGCCTGAAAATCAAGAGTACACTTTATGAGAAGGATTTAAGAGTCATAGTGGACTAAAAGCTATCAACTTCCTGTCAGTGTTCAGAAGCCTTTAAGAAGGCAAACAGAATGTTAGGTTATATGCACGATGTGTGGAGACAGTCCAAGAAGGGTATGCTCTAACCTTTTATAATGCACTGGTGAGGCTTCATCTGGAGTCCTGTGTGCAGTTTTGGTCATCAGGCTACAAAGGACATAGCAGCACTAAAACAGGTCCAGAAGAGCGACTGGGCTGTTTCCCAGGGCTACAGGGTTTGAATTATGAGGAAAGATTTAAAAGAGCCTATAGAGTTTAAAACAAAAGAAGATTAAGAGGTGATATGATTGAAGTGTTTAAAATTATGAAGGGAATTGGTACAGGGGTTGAGACTGTTATTTTAAAAATGAGTTATCAAGAACAGGGGGAAAGGGTAAATTTCGCACAAACATTGGGAAATGTTCTTTTCACAAAGAATGATAGACACTTGGAATAAGATACCAAGTAGTGTGGTAGACAGTAAAACTTTAGGGACTTTAAAAACTCGACTTGATGTTTTTTTGGAAGAAATAAGTGGATAGGACTGAGCTTTGTTGGGTTGAATGGCCTGTTCTCATCTAGAGTGTTCTAATGTTCCAAAAAAGGAGAAGGGTATCATTGGCTGGAAAGTGTCAGGCTTCAAATTATTGGTTTTATTTACAATCAAAAATGCCTTATCAAATATCTCAGAAAGGTTTGACCTTGAGGATGCTTGGTGACCTTTATTTTTAGTCAGCATTCTTTTTGGATTGTGATTTAGCTAATAGGTGATCATGAACGTGTCTCTACTGTCCCAGCAATACTATAAGTAAATAAACAGGTTAAATGTAGGGTTAAGATCTTAGCAATGTTTACCCACTCTTAATTTGCATTACAGAATCTTATTCCTATAGTGCTGGATTTGGAGAATATCCTGGCTAGAGGACATGGTAACACATCATCCCCCACTGTACCCTGCAAAATGATTTGATAAGGGGATGAATCCTTAGTGACAGAACATTATGGTTTAAGCAGGCTAAAGAGTTTGTCTTCCAACACTTCCAGAGGGCAACTGTAAACAAAGATGTGGAGTATAATATTAAAGCATATGTGACTAACTATAAGGCTAGGTAGTGCACTGATGGAAGTGTTTATTTCTTTTAACCATTTTGTGTGCTCATTATCAATCAAGATGTCAAGGACCTAAAAATATCAGGATAGAGTATATAATGAGTAAAATAACAGTGCTTTGTAAAAATATTCAATAATGAGGTGATTTAAGC
>NW_024379327.1:0-8119 GCF_016835505.1 Polypterus senegalus
GCAGCAGGAGCTGGAAGCGGCTAATGAGCGCCTGGCTGACACCTTTAAACGGCTCCACCGTCACCTCTAATTGACACGACTCTCTGGGTTTGAGGTCTTTGGCTTTTTTTAGAAGTTGAAGATGTTTACTACCTTTGGAGGTCCTCATGAGCCCACCTGTCACAAGCAGAAGGTGCCACACTTTGGGGTCTCGTTTGTCGACTGCTAATTAAGGGCTGCAGACTCCTTGGTGTAGAAGCCTTTGTTGTGTTTGTAATTTAAAAATGTATTCTTTAAGATCTGCTGTTGGCTTGGGGGGGTAGGCTTATTTATTTCAAGCATTTTAAGTTATTTGGAAAAAAGTATCCTGCTTTAAACTGTATGTAGTGGGAGACAAAATGTATTTCATATATGCTTAACAAAATAACCTAAAATGATCAAGAGGTACAAACTAATATTTTATTATTTTTTACAGATGAGCTGACCATGCAGGCTGATTTTATCAATCAGTCGTCTCCTTAAACCCCTTTGGTAACCCTGACATGACACATTACATGTCGATATTCTTCTTCTAAGTCTGAGAGGGTGCTGGCCCTCTAAAATGTCACTCACGGCGTTGGGGACACAGCAGATCATCACTGTCACAGGTCTGGAGCAGAGGGACAGGATTTACTTTTGGTACCTGCAACAAGGAACCAGTAAGGGGGAAGCAATGCTCCATATTTCAAGGTGTGCCTGCTAATTTTAGTCAGAATTTCTTAGAACAAAGTGTGAACGTCAGAGCATATCAGGTAGCTGTGCCCCCCACACAAGACAGTCTGCTGTAAACATGACACGTATGGCAGAGTACACTTGGGTTAAGCAACAAGAAAAAAAAGGACAACAACCCCTCAGCTACGTTCACAAAGTGTGTGTGTTAATCATTCAGTAGAGCAGGGCTGTCCAACTCCAGGCCTGGTGGGCCGCAGTGGCTGCAGGTTTTCATTCTAACATTCTTCATAATTAGGGAGCCATTTTTACTGCTGATTAACTTGTGTTGCTGCTTGACGTGACTCAGACCCCCCCTTAGTTGTTTCTTTTTCCTTTATGAGTAGCCAAACAATAATGAGACATAAAACAAGCTGCCACATGACCAGCAAACCTGAAAATAAAGAAAGGTGAAGGTCTCGGTCATGTTGATCTGCTCAGGTCACCTAAACATCTTGATGGTGGTCTTAGAAAAAACAGAAAATCAACCGCCTGCTGTGGCAGAATGAGAGCAGCAACAAGTCATTATATTCAATAACGGCTTCTCATTAAGAAACTGGTTGGAGTGAAATTGGCTGGAGGTTGGCCTTCCAATTTACCGGGTCATCTGTTGGCTCGTTTCACATCTCATTTCTGTTTGGTTGTGTAACAGACGGCCGGCAGCTCAACCCGGCCGGGACGCCCCTGAGATGAAAGGACAGGGGAAGGCCACTTTTGAAGGACACTTCCTCCCCCAAGATGTTAGATGGCAGCTCCCCTGGAGTATAGGGGTGCCCCGGATTCCCACAGGGTATCCTGGGACTTGGAGTTCACTATTTTAGCCCTGTTGGGTGCTGTGGGTGCCGCCAGGGGCTGCTATGAGAGGACCTGGGGAGTCATGCTGCACTTATAGACCAGAAGTACTAGGAAGTCAAGAGGACAGAAACCCCAAGGTAGTTCCAGGCTGATTAAAGGACTGGGATTTTCCTTCGGACCTGGAAGTGCTGGTAGGTCACATGGATGGAAGAGCAGAAGCACTTCGAGGTCAAGGACTGTATAAAGGACTGTTGGGATCCCAGCAAGAGAGCCAGAGTCGGGAGGAGGTGGACAACGCTTGCTGGGAGGTGTGGAGGAGAGATTTGAGATTATTGTGCTTAATACTTGTTTGTTTATTGGTGGCTGTGGTGCTGACAGGTACTATTCAAAGAAGAAGAAGCATTAAAATACTTCACCTTATTTTCCGGACATTATGGGGAAGAAAAAGACGAGGCAGATCGGCAGCTTGGAAATGTCGGAGTCAGTGAAGAGAAGGGAAAGGCAGCTGTCTTTGGGGAAGAAATCATCCGGATGACAATGTTCAGAATGAGGTATGTGCCAGTGAGGGACTCAAGAATTTTTACGAGTTGGTAAACTTTGTCCCGTGCTCGTCCCTCAAACAAAGATGATCCCAAAGACTGGTGAGGAGCCTGGAATTATCCCGAAGATGAGGATGGCCTTTCTAACTGACATCTGAGTGACCATGAGGGTTTCCAACTTTTTATCAAACCGGAACATGTGACCTGCCCCAAGGAACTGTGGGCAACAACAGGTCAATGTCATCCAGTCTGTGATGTCGTCATTACCCAGACGGACACGGACGCCCAGAAGGGGAAAGGGGAGGCGAGCGAAGCACCGCTCACCACATACGAAGGTAAGGAGGTCTAGGACATGACTGAACGGTTTGCTGCTAAATTAAAACAGGTGAATCACAGTAGGCTGGTGGTCGCACCCCAGAACTCAATTTCCCAGAAGCCCACGTGAGACCTGATGGCGAATGTGCACCAAGATGACATGTTCGCCGGCTCACAGCCGGAAGACATGGCTGAGGATTGCCTGAGTTAGTGTCCGGCTGAACAATTAAATCTTATTTATCTGTGGGAGTTGGAGAGGTTAATGAAGCCCGTACAGAACTTTATACAGGTGGTGTCTTCCATGAAGTAGATAATGGAGGAGCTGGAAGCAACGGCGGAGGCGCGGATAAGACAGATGGAAGAGTAC
Source organism: Polypterus senegalus (assembly GCF_016835505.1). Taxonomy (NCBI): domain Eukaryota; kingdom Metazoa; phylum Chordata; class Cladistia; order Polypteriformes; family Polypteridae; genus Polypterus; species Polypterus senegalus. The sequence goes on from NW_024379327.1 coordinate 2,743, forward strand.
CTATGGCGACTTGGGTGGGAGCTTCCCCAAATAATGAATTCTGCGGTACAGGTGAGTTCATACCATACAAGAAAAGTGGATGCAGAGTGAAGTGGCCCCACAGTTACTCAGTAGTGGGTGCCAAATAACCTCAAGCCCCACAGTTGAGAGGGAAATCAGAACAGTGGTATGGTGCTGACTTTCAGGTTGTCGCACCCTTACAACTTCACAAACAAATCAAAAGGGTTGCAAACAGTAAAGAGTCTCTCTGTTTGTCATAGAGAGTGTTGCAAATGACCAGGGATCTTGCCCCACCAGGACACCTGAAAGAAGGATGGACCAGGGGTCTCATGTATAAACGGTGCATACGCACAAAAATGTTGTGTACGAACGATCACGATGTATAAAACCTAAACTTGGTGTAAAGCCATGCACATTTCCACGGTAGCTCATACCCTGTCGTACGCATGTTCTGCATTCAGTTTTGCAGACTGGCGGCACCCAGCGTCAAAGCAGTGCTACTGTTCCTGTGTGGTTACCCTTTCTTTTTCAGATCCACATCCCTGACGCGGCTTTATAAATACACTGAAATTAACCGCATATTGTTTATTAGTTTAATGCATCTGATTGTAATTAACCTGTAACAATATAATGGTCCACAGGATGGTCAAACAATTCCAAAAACCATAGCTGCTTTAGTGTTGTTACTCTCACTGCACCTTCTTCTTCTTCTTTCAGCTGCTCCTGTTAGGGATTGTCACATCAGATCATCTTTTTCCACATTATTTTCACTGCACCACTCGGAGTATTTATATCACTGTATCTGAGTGCGAATCACAGCTCTACAGAAGCTGATCGGAAAGAGAATTATCGGTATACAGCATCAAGCACACGCTGCCTCAGCTATGCTGTCTATTGAACTGCACTCAAAGGACAAACGCTTCAGAGCCTTTCCTGTACGGACCTCGCGGTTCACAAACAGTTTCATCCCAAGAACTATAAACGCGCTTAATCAGTCCATCAAGTGCTCCTTATAGATCTGTTAGTACTTATAAGTACAATTACCTAACTGTAAACTTGCGATACAGTTATAATATTGCACATCCTAAGCCACTTTATAAAGCGCGTATTTACATATGATGACGATATCATTTTTAAGATGAAATGCAGCAAAATATATGTTTTATATTATACAGATAAAACTTTAACTATTTAAATAATCTATATTGTTAATAATTGAACAAGTGACGACACCATGCCGCAGCGCAAGCGAGCCGCTGGTGCTTCGTTCACGGATTGTTCCTGCCTTGCTCTGTATTCTTGCTGGTACTGATGCGACACTGGAAGGATAGATGGATAGAATAATTAAACACATACTATGAATATATTTCAATGTTCCTTAAAAGTTTTGAAGAATCAGCGTTCAAAGCTTACAGATGGCTTAACATCTATTACAGAGCTGATTGTATGGCGATTGGGTATTTGGACAAAGAAAAGTAAGGATAGGAATTGGAGGTTAGTACGTTTCAAAGAGACAGTACTGATGCAATAAAGTATTTCATCAAAGGTGGCGCACAGAGCAGCAAGCATCTTGCGTGAGACATGAACAATCACTGCTCCACCGTGTTCCCATGGTTAATAACATACTTTAACTCCTATCATCATGAAAATATCACATACTAGCCAACTCACAGTGTAGCATACACCGCATAATCACGCCGCTTTATAAACGATTTTTAAGCACAGGGGAAAAAATTAACATTTGAAAAATCTGTAATTTAATAAACCACCAAGAAAAGTAACATTGCAAGAATGCACGCTATGAACCAACATACAATTGTCCGTGTCTGAAAACTGGAGGAGCACTGTCGCGCCTTCTCCTCCCAGATTGAGGGACGGGGATGGACGGCGCTCGTTCAGTACGCATTGCCTGCTCATGTGCACGCCCCCAACACCTTACCTGAGTCGCTTTCATCTGTGTACAGTCCACATGCACCTGAGAGTCACGTTGACTGTTCATTTTCCAAACACCGCCTCAGTCACTTTCGTTTGTGTGCAGTCCACATGCACCTCTGAGCCGACATTAACTTTTCATTGTTCTTTACGGTTCCGGCTGCTTTTCTATATATAATCCACCAAGTCATCCGACCATGGTAGTAGCGAGGGGGGGTGTGTGTACAAAGGGCAGGGACATAATCGGTGCGAGCGTATGATCCTCACGTACTGGGAATTCCTCGTTCATGAGGAACAATTGCAAGCCCCGGTCTCTATCATGAATGGGGTTCAACGGCTTACCCACGCCTCTCGGCACCGGGTAGACACATGTTGATCCATTCAATGTAGCGCGTGTGTAGTACCGGAAATACAAGGGCATCACAGACCTGTTAATGCTCAATCTCACGTGGCTGAAAGCCACTTGTTCCTCTAAGAATTTGGATGCCGACTGCTCTTGGGTCGCATAACTATTTAGCAGGCGGGAGTCTCGTTCGTTTTTGGATTTAACCAGCCAAATCCCTCCACCAACTAAGAACGGCCATGCACCACCACCCACAGAATCGAGAAAGAGCTATCAATCTGTCAATCCTCTCCGTTTCCGGGCTGGGTGAGGTTTCCTGTGTTGAGTCAAATTAAGCGAAAGGCTCCACACCTGGTGGTGCCTTTCCATCAATTCCTTTAAGTTTCAGCTTTGCAACCATACTCCCCCTGAACCCAAAGACTTTGGTTAGCCGGTTGGCTGCCCGACGGGTCATGGAATGACGACGCTGGATCGCCAGTTGGCATCGTTTATGGTCGTAACTACGACGGTATGTGACCATCTTCAAACCTCCAACTTTCGTTCTTGATTAATGAAAACATTCTTGGCAAATGCTTTCGCTCTCGCTCAAATTGTTGGTGGGTGTGGCTATGTCGTGCGTGTGCCATGGTCGGCTGCTTAGTGAATTGTTGGTGGGCGGGGCTCTCTTGCGTGTGTCTTGTTTACCATGAACTTAGTGAATTCTTAGAGTTGCTGGGTGTGGCTCTGTGAGTTGTCGTCGTATCCCATGGTCTTAGAGTTGTGGGCGTGGCTCTGTGAGTTGTCGTATCCCATGGTCTTAGCGTTGGTGGGCGGGTCTCTGTGATTTGGTGGGCGGGGCTCTGTCTTGCATCTTGCCTGCCCATGGTTGGCTGCTTTAGTGAATTGTATACAGTGGAACCTCGGTTCACGACCATAATTCGTTCCAAAACTCCGAGTCGGTCGTGAACTGAAGCAATTTCTCCCATAGGATTGTATATAAATACAATTAATCCGTTCCAGACCACACGAACTGTATGTAAATATATGTGTAAATATATGTAAAGATTAAGCACAAATATAGTTAATTACACCATAGAATGCACAGTTTAATAGTAAACTAATCTAAAAACATTGAATAACACTGACACAAAACACTCAGGCTCCCTGCTCAGCTACACGAGCTGGCTCTCTCTCTCTCTCTCTCTCTCTCTCTCTCTCAGCAGCACGCGTTCGCTCGCTCTCTCTCTCTCTCTCTCTCTCAGCAGCACGCGCTCGCTCGCTCGCTTTCTCTCTCTCTCTCAGAACAGAGAGGAACATTTGAACAAATCCGAACTTTAATTTTAAAACCAACCACAAGCAACCAAAAAAGTAACAGTGCAGAAGATCACGCTATTAGCCTTACAGCCCGATCGCTGTACTGTACTGTACAGTAAACAATTTTTTTAAAAATGTTTTTTTTTTAATTTTAAGCACAGGGAAAAAAAGGAACATTTGAAAAAAGAGAAAAGTAACATTGCAAAAATTCACGCTACGAACTGAAAAATTAACTTTTGAAAAATCCGTAATACAAAAACCACCAAGTAAACTAACCTTGCATGAGTCGAGTTCTGGCATGAAGTGTTTTCCTTCAGGTGTTTTCTCTCTTGTGATTTCTTGGGTTTCTGGTGTTTTTAGCTGTTTAGCTGGTGGGAGCGAAAGCCTCATGCAGCCATTCCAAAAACTGTCCTTGTGACCCAACCCTTCGTGTTTGCCCTCCACATTACTGGCAGTCTGGCTTTGTTTACATTGTGCTGCTTGAAAGCACGAGGGTTCTCAGACTGGTAAATGAGTAAACTGGTACAGTAAACCATTTTTCCACCTCTTCCAGCACTTGAAGCCTCTGCCTGGTTAACGCTGTAACTCCTTTTGCAATATCAGCTGCTTTAATAGATTCTTTCTGCTTTAGAATGGTCAAAAGAAAGCGTAGATTTTGACTTCTTGTAAAAATTAGGGGCGGATGATTGTGAACTGCAAAGAGCCGTGGTGCTCGTGTTAAACTGCTCCGTCAGAGAGAAAATGTCTGAATAAAGATAGAAAGTCACTTAAAGAGACCAATAAGAACCATACATGTGTTGTCTGTGTAGAGAGCACACTGCATGTGTTAAAAATGAACGTAACCTGTCATAAGAAGAATAACCTTTCTGTACACTCCGAGTAGACATTGGCTTTAAAAGACGTCAATGGACTAGCAGCAAAAGTGAATGATATGTTGTCGTAGTGTGGCCTCCGCTGTTCAGTTACAACGATAATGTCAAAGTCAATGTGAGGCTGAATTATAGGCAGCTATGTTCATGGAAATATCTATCCATCCATTATCCATCCATTATCCTAACACAGTGTCACAGGGGTCTGCTGGAGCCAATCCCAGCCAACACAGGGCGCAAGGCAGGAACAAATCACGGGCAGGGCGCCAGCCCACTGAGTCATGAAAATAAACAATGTGTCACAGCCAATCAAAAGGAGGTTAAAAAGACTGTTGTTAAGGTAGATAATGAAGAAGAGTCACAGACAATGAAGATTTCAGTACTCAACACACCTGAATCAACAGAACCCACCTTCTGACTACACGTCTAAATGAACAACTAAAGAAAGTTAACATTACTGTCTAATGAGAAATACAAACAGTCCATGTCAGAATAGCCACAGTGTTTTAACATGTCGTTTACAGACCACAATGCTTATCTAGACTCTGTTTGCTGTTATGTCATCTAGAGATGCAATCGTCAAAATGTCAGGAAGATATTGCAGCAGACAGAAGAACTTCTCAAATGCGTGGAGCCAAGTGTCTGTCTCTTCTATCGCAGCCCTCATTAAAAAGTACAAAGAGTCATTCGGCGTCAGTTACCTTGTGCTACTGAGCTACTGAATGTATGACTTTATGTCCCTGAAACTACGGTGCTTTAAAGTGCGCAGACTGGAGAAACTGGAGGCAGGAGTTTACAGGAGAAGCCTGTGGGTGTAGAGTTTGGCTGTTGTTCACTACAAACTTCTTAACTGGTTGTCCTCAAGTATTTATTCTTGTTTCAGAATCACGTCTGGCCCTGCAAGACAATAGAGCTGGAGAAAAATAAAAACTGAGTATAG